>NC_056739.1:595290943-595310229 GCF_019279795.1 Protopterus annectens
TATGTTGCTTTAGCATACAGAATAGAGATAATTTGTTGGTTTTCCTAAGCCAATTAATTTACTTAAATTCTCCTTTTGTACAGTCTTAACAAGGCAAAGTAAACCATCCTAAAATAGTTTCTCTGGTCCTTCTTATCCATTTGTTTATAATACCATTTAATATTGTGGCCTTAATTATTAATGTATGTCAGTCTTATTATATTTCAAGAACATGGGATAAAATATCATGGCCCTTTGTTGAAAACGTAATTGTTACTTTATTTTATACGTATATTTTTCATGTGAATTCTTTCAATATTTTATACAAAATACTGCCGTGATGATCTACGTATTTCTCTATAGGCAAGAGCATCTCTGTTTATTATTCAAAAGACATAGTTCCATATCTCTTTAACAAAGTTGCGTTATCTGATGGCATAATGTCTTCTATGTTGTTTTTTATCTAATAGCCTGCAATTTCTATGTTTTAAAGTGAACTGTTTGTATAGACCAGTCATAAATTAGTTTTCAATCTTGTATGTCATTGGTCGATATCTCAGATCTCAGATACTCATCTACAGGATGACATCTCTGCTCTTATCTCATTGGTCATACCTATAGCATGTCGCCAGTTAGTTTCTTCATATATAACTTCATGAATAGCATCATATTTTCCAAATTCTAATAGTAAGTTTATTGAAAATGTTTTCATTTAATCTGCCAAGTAATGTGCCGCTTGTCTTTAATATTGATTTTATAGGCCTCTATTTAATAATCAGCTCATTTTTTTGCCATCCACTTGAATTATTCATTTGCCATAAAATATCGGCTAGCATCTATTGCTGTGTATGTATAAGTACACATGGTATATAAAGTGACAATCAGCTGGCTTGAGGGTACAAAGACGTTAGAGAAATGACATGATTTACACAGTGACAACACATGGTATATACATGCATTGTATGCAGAGTGCATATCAGTGTTGGCATGGTGAAAGAATCATAATGAATAATAGAGCAAGGTATGTAGGGGGAAGTAAGGTAGGAAGAACTTGAGTTGTATGACCAGAGAGAGAGCAGTTGCATTTTCCTAGAGTCTTGTAATGTTCCTTTAATTCTGATCAGAATATTGAGTAAGAGGAATCATCTTTAAGAAAAGAAGGGAGAGAGTCCCACAGTTTAGGACCATGACCTGAGAAAGCATGGTTTGTGCACTGCAGCCTAGTGTGGGGCATTTGGAGGAGAGGACCTGAGTGGTTAAATGTTTTAATGTTTTATATTGATGCATCTCTGAATAGTCTGGTGGCTGGCAGGGGTAAGTCTCATTTTTAATAAGTTTAAGCACCTATGAGATGAGTAGAAGGTCAGCAGGTCTCTTCACAGGTAACCATTTAGCTTTTTCAGTGATTTTGCAGTAATGATCCTCTCTTAGAGTGAGTGGTGAATCTGCATATGGCATGTGGAATGGCTTGAATGATGCATTTTTTAGAGGATGCAGCAGTTGGAGGGAGATCATATTCTAGCTGAGTCAGTAAAATAGCTTTTTGTAAGGCATTCCTTGATGGTCTGGAAAGAAAAGGGAAGATTCTGTTAGCCCAGAACAGGAGAGAGTTGATTTTTTTGTGTGTGTAGTTCAGGTGTAAATTGAAATTTAAGAAGGTGTCTGGCCATCTCCCTGGGTATTTTAAATAGTGACATTTTCAGATGATCAGGGGTTTTGTAGAGGTCTGTAGATAGCAGTGAGGTTTTTCCTATTACCAACAGAATTGCTTTTGTTTTAGAGTTAAGCAGTAGTTGTTTATTGTTGACCCATTCAATAAGGCATTTGACCCATTCGATAAGGCATGAAAATCAGCCTGAACCTCAAGTCCAAGAGAGGAAAGCAGTAACATAGCTAGGTCATGGTAAGAGAGACAACTGCCCTGGGCACAAATGTGTTTGAGGCATGATCTGCTGATCCTGATCTCTCTTTAAAGCAATGCAGCAATACCAGCTTTTAAAAGCCAATATTGCATTTGCAGTCAAAGTTAGCACTGTAGTGCTCAGTGTGTGTGATAGTACAGCAACAGCTTGCTACATTTTGTTTTTATAGAACTAAAATCTTAGAGAGCTGTAGTGCTCCTTAAGGCAGGGTATAAATTGTAGAAACTGCTACATTTGTAGCAAGGAGTTTGCTACAGATTAAAGCAAAACAAATGTATTTTCTTTTTAAATTAAACATGAGATTCCTAGCACTCCATGCAGGCATGATATAAACTGTAGCATTTTCTAGCAAACAGTTTGCTACAGTTTGAGAAGTCATTTTTTTTTTTTTTTTTTTTTAATAAATTGAAGGAGAGTTGGGGTCAGGGCACAAAAATGGGATCTGAATATTGTTTCTGAGTGTCTTGATACCTGTGGATGTAGTGTGCGTGACCAGACTAAAAGCCATACTGTTTTGGGGACTGAAGGTGGTATTGGTTGATGTATTGAGTGAGTTGTACATAAGGTAATTTTTCCATAATCTATCCTAGAGAGAGAATAGAAATGGGGAGGAAGTCTGAAGGAATGGAGGGACTGGGCTTCTTATGCCAAGCTTTTGCAGTGGTATTTTTCCAGATATTAGGCATAATATTAACTATAATACCCTGGTCATAGATATGTTTCATTGGGGTTAAGATGTTGACAGTGATAAATAAACCATGGGTGAAAGTTGCATGTACCTGGCTATCAGGTTCAATCTCTTTGAGCATAAAGTGGGTGTTCTTGCTTGTGATGGTTCTTAAGTAGAATGAAGGGATATATGGAGTGATGGAGGAGGTGCAGTGGCAATTTAGAATTGGCTGGAGTAAGGGATTGGAAGGTTGCTGAAATGAGAGAGGAAATCAGAGGCAGAAAGTTGAGAGGGTGTGGAATTCATGGAGGGAAGGTTATTTTGTCCTGTTAGATGGTTTTACCTTTTTCCTGAAGTTTTTTGGCAATTTTATTTGTGAGGTTTGGTATCATTTTTATAAGGTGATGTTTATAATGGCGTATTGCTTGCTTTTCAAGATTGCATAGTTAGGTATAGCATTGTCTAAGGGGTGGGAAGGGCTTTCCAGGAACGCCATACTTTGTCTGTGAGTTGTAGAAGAGCTTTAAACTCATAGGTTAACCAGTTGCTAGTTTTTAGTTTGTATAGTCTCTGTATTATTGGGAAGCAGGAGTTTTGCAGGTCAGTTAGTATAGAGATGAGTAGATCTGCAGCAGTGTTGGGTCAGTTGAATTCAGAATTCTTTACCAGTCAATTGAGGAGAGGGTGGATTTAAGTGTGTTAATGTTAGGCTGTGATCTGTTACAGAACAATATGAAATTTGGGGACGCATTTACATATAGATGATAGATGTGGAAATTGATAGGGCAGTGGTCTCTAAAAGATGATATTTTAAGTAAGGCTTTTGCTAATATGCAATCTAGGAGGAAGTGCTGAGACATGTTGAGGTTGTATCTAGTAGGTTGAAAGGCGAGCTGGGTGAGGAGTGTATTCAGGTCATTGGAAATGGGAGTTAGCTGACTGAGATTGAAGTTTACAAGTATTATGAGATGTCTGATGTTATTTCTACAGGAATTGATTTATTTTAGTAAGCTGTTTAGCTTGTGAAGTTAGGAAGAAGGTGATGGATATACTACAGTGAGATGTAGTTTGGTATTTTTGGAGGAGAGAATCGATTATAAGTAGTCATTTAGAAGAAAAATCCATGTTTGTATTTACTTGAGCAAATAGTTGAATGTTTAAGTGTGATTGAAACAGAACAAGAGTTCCACCTCCTTGTCTCGAGCCTGATCTGGGGGGGGGGGGTCAAAAAAATAGTTATAATCAAGGAAACCTGGTGCAAGGATGGATTGTTATCCTTGACCCATGATTCTGTGATATCCAGTAGGTTTATGTAAGGTAATGGAGGCATTAATCTGGTATGTTTTTTGTTTCTTTTACGTTGTGCTTTTAGTAGGTTGCAGGAGAGGGGATATGGACTTGGGTTAGTTTCGAAGTAGTAGGAGTATCGCTGGGAAAATTTGTATAGATATCTGTACAGGTGTAGGTAGCTGGAGTAATAAATTTGACAAGATGTGGTAATGGAGGGATAATACGAATATGTATAGGCTGGTTAACCTTGAATAGAGATAATGAAATGTAATATAACATAATATAATGTAGAAAGTGTAGTGGTTTAAGTAACCTTACTGTAACAGTAGATGTCCGAATGATCACTGCTGCAGTAACCTTGGCTGTATGGGTTATGTTCTGCCAAGGATGTAACAGCTGAGTGCATCCAAGGCTTCAGGGCACCTTCCATGCACCCAAACTGTTGGGCAGCTTGAGTTGAGCCAACTAAAAGACAGGTTTAGGCAGCAAGCCCTTCAGAGCTTTCCTGACAACAGAGAGATGGAGGCTGTACTCTGAAAGGACAGTGTTGGGAACAATAAAAAAAAAGTCATAAAAAAAAAAAAAAACCTACAAAAAACAACAGGGTAGAAGAAGGTAATGTCTACTGCAGCAGTGATCATATGAACATCTACTGTTATGCTAAGTTTACTAGTACAGCTGTACTATGTTCATCGTGTTGCTTACTGCTGAAGTAGGCTTAGCTATATGGGTAGATTACATTCATTTAGGAGGTGAAAGGAGAAGAGTCTAGGAACCCTTGGAAAAAGGGGCTACCAAAGCCTGACCTACATCTAGAGAAGAAATCGGGCTTTGTAAAAATATGTACAGTGGGTTAAGTAGCAGCTTCTAGAATACATTTAGAATCTAACCCTTTCCAAAAGTTATAGATGAAGCCAAGGCCCTAATAGAGTGGCCCTTGACCCTGCCTGGATTAGTTTTGCTATGGTGAATGTAACCAAAGGTAATAGCTTTAAACAAGCATTTGGAAATAGTCTGTTTTGACACAGGTTGTTTTTCATTCTTATTTTCAAAAGAAGTGAGCAATTTGATCCAAGGATCTGAAAGATTTAGTTCTGCCATGATAGGACCTGAATTGTCCATGCACATCCAAGTTGTGGAGTATCCTTTCTTCCTTATTTTTAGGCTCAGGAAAGAAAACAAAATGGATAGTTTGGCTTAAAGTAAAACTTGGCTACCACTTCAGGCATAAAAGAAGGATTAGCCCTGAAAGAAACCCTGTCCCTATGAAAAATGAGATAGTACTGACTCACCATAAGAATTTCCCACTCAGATACTCTTCTTGCAGAAGTCAGAGCAATGAGTAAAACAGTTTTCCATGTTAGAAACCTCAAGTCAGCCAGGTTAGCTGGTTCAGATAGAACAAGTGTTAGCTTTTCTAATGTAAAAGTAAAATTCAAGGATGGCCACCAGTCTACTTGGAGGTCTCTTGTCCAAACCCCCTATCAAAAACATGTTGACATGAGAATGCATTGAAAGAATAGGATCCATGAGTAGGCATGTTGAAGTGGCTGATAAGTGAAACGTGATAGAGGAATAAGAAAGGCCATAGCATTGTAACTCACACACATATTCTTGGAATCCCATCTTCTATAAGAGATCTCTTACCCAAGAGAAAGAGAGAGATTCCTTGAAAAAGGCTGTACAAAATAAGCAAGTCATTTAAATATGGAAAAATGTGGATACCTTGTAGGCTACAGTGATCTATAACTGGAGGTAGACACTTTGTGAACACTCTTGGTGCAGTGGATAGTCCAAAGGGTAAGATAAAGAACTGATAATGTGATCCAGACACACACAACCTTAAGAAACTTTGGAACCTTGGATGAAAGGGGATGTGATGATAAGCATCTTTTAAGTGTAGTGTTACCTGCAAGCCTTGAAAGAGGAAGAAAAGCTAACAGGTTGTGAAGTGACATAATTTTGAATGTTGGCACTATCACAAACAGGTTTTGGAAAGAAAGACCCAGAACTGGTGTCCAAGCATTTTCTTTCTTTATTTGGCACTAAGAACATCCTTGAATAAAAACCCTTCCCCACCTGGGAAGGAGGAACTGTTTCTTTTACTCCTTGGGGACAGTGTATAATGAAGAACTGATGGAAACAAAAATGTCTGATCTCTGGAGGATGAGGAATGACCCCCTGGGAAGAAAGAATTTCCTCCCACTGCTATCTATTACCTTGATGAATGATCTTCAGAGCCCATTTGTTTGAAACTATCTGTTGTCAAAGACAAAATGGAGCTTCAGGCTTTCTGGAAGAAAAAGGGGGCCAGGGTGGGTGGGATCACAAGATCTCTTGAATAGTCATTCAGATTTGTTGGACTATTTTTGGTTTTGGGAGGTTTGAGGCTTCTTTTTGGAACCCCACCACCCTTGCCATTTCTTCTTAAACATCTGTTTACCTGTATTTTGTTTTGTTCTGCTCTTTGCCAAAATTTGATGAGAAGTTAAAGGGTCCCTTATAAATTTGGAAAAGGAGAGTTAAAACCTCTTAGATATTCCCTAGATCTACTTACCACTTTCATCACACTTACCTCTACAGCAGAGTGACCAAAAACTAAATCTCTATCCAGGGAATGTAAAATCTAATTTTTAACATCATTCAGGAGATTCTGAAAATGCAGCCATGGAAACCTTCTCAAAACAGTACCAGTGGCCATATCCCTGGGAGAAGTATCAGCAGAGTCATACACATACTCTAAACGGTGAGTAGTAACCTCTGCAGTAGAAGAAACTGAATTATTTAAAATAAAGTTTTCCTCGCAACTGCATATAAAATATTCTTCATACTTTCACGGTTAGTTAGAACAAACTTTAACATAGGAGCCTGACAATTAAAAATTCTGAAAATCAAAGTTGTAGAAGTATACACTTTTCCCTCATACGCATAAATAATTTTCCCATCCTTATCACCATGATTAGGATTGGAATTTACTAAATGTTTAGCAGCAGTGGGATCAACTAAAGCTTTAGCTTCTGGGTCAGATTTGAGAATAGTGTATAAAGACTGAGGAATTTTATACATCCTATCTGCCTTTTTAGGGGCTGCTGGCTGACTGTCAGGAAAAGTGAAGGCAGTAAACACATCACCTAAAGCAGACAGAACAAGAGGAAATGGTGTAGGTTCTGGTAATTCATTCTGTGATAACTCATACTATTTTCTGCGGGGCTGAGAAACCTTTCTGTTCTCCCACTGAAATGAGAAAGAGAAACTTCTTAGGAAGAATCAGAAATTGAGCTCCCCTCTGAGTCTGAATCTCAGATTTGAGGAGAAAACCCTGTATCTCTCCCTTCATCTTTCTGTTTAGATACAGAATCTTGAATCTTTTCAGGAAAAGAGGTATCCTGATTTCCTTTACCAGAAACTACAGGATCAGTAGTTTGAATTAACCCCGAGCCAGACCCAATAAACTATTCCTGTGTAAGGAAATTTGAAGACGAGTAGACACATGCTTACCTTTGTTTCTTTTTGACAGGAAAAAAATTGGGCCAACCATGTTACTAATGGCAGTAACATTTACCCAGGAATGGGCACGGCATTCTGAAACAACAGTCTTCCCTCTTCCCCCTCTCAGGACTTACAAGAGTGGCTCTCTCTTTCCCACTGAAGGGACCCCCAACAGCCACAGAAGACTTGGATAACTCCTGGTCCACAGTGGCTGAAGGTGTGACACTGAAGGGATCCAAAGTAACAGATGAGTGGTCTGAGGTGCAACAATGGCCACAGCAGTTATCCACCTGTGGTTGAGGCAAATTGCTATCCTGCTGTGGTGGCAAAGGCTGTTTGCTTAGCTTTTTTCTTTTTGTGGCTGGAAGGACAGATCATAGGGGTGGTAGTTTGGTCAAGCTGAAAATGGTGCCCCTTTCCTGGGCAAGTCAAGCAGCAAATGCTGTTAAAACTTACAAGTCTATTCAAGTCACTTTTTCAGAGAAAAACATAGTAAAAGCACATTGAAACAGTTTTCTAGACCCAAAAAAGTAAAAAATAAACCCAATTTCTCCACAAAAGAAAAAAAAAAGCAAGTTTTAAACTGACAGGAAAAAAGAGCACTCCTGTCTAAAAGTACATTACAGTCTCATGACAGTCCATTAAAACACAGAACTCCTATCATTTAAAATAGTTTTTCCTGAAGAGGAAAGTGATAAAACATAAACCATATTTAGAAAATGGAAGTTGTTTTCTCCAAAGAGAGCTAATCTGCCCAGAACAGTGCAAGCCAATTGCCAATCTTTAAAAGCCTTAGAGGATCATACTCTTTGGTGGCAGAAAAGCTTTGAAGGGCTTGGCACCCCCAACTTATCTTTTAGTCGGCACAGCTCAATCTATGTGACAGTTTGGTTGTGTGGAAGGTGCCCTGAAGCTTGGAAGCTGGCTCCTGTTGTATCCTTGGCTGGATGTAACCTGTATAGCTAATCAGTATGATGAACATGTAGGTTATTAATTGGTCTTGTTTTAGAGAGCATAGATGGACAATATTCAGAAAATGGCTTGCTATCAAAATGTGGAAAATTAAAATATTTTTTCACAAAATGATTGACTGGTTTATCCGAATTTGGTAATACTGAATTACCAAAATGTTGGAATGTAACTAATGTTGAAACTCTGTGTTACTGGTTACTTTGAGATCCCACAACAGTGAGGAAAAGGGAACATTTCCTAATTTGCACTGTACTACAGTCTGAATTCGTAACGTCGACTGCATATTACCGAATGTGTACTCACTTTCACTAATATGAAGCCATATAGTTTCGGTTTGACATTATGGGCGTTGGTAGAACACCCTTTCAACCAACCCATTTTTGGTGAACTGCATTTCCACATATTGATTGTAAACCTCAAAAAACATTTGTTGCAGAACTTGGAGCACAGCTTGGCATAGTAACTGCTTTTGCAACAGTGTCTGAGCAGTACGCAGCAGCAAGGAATCTGCACCAAAGAGCATTTGACATGAGTTTTTAAGTAATATTCATGGCTTATGCCATTAGTTGATTCAACGTACTACTATAGAGTAGTATGGAGATCATGCTTTTGACTGAAATGCAGTTCAGCTGCTTTCTATGATGATTTGTGCATAGCAGTCCTAATAGAGCTTAGTGGTATGTATTACATCACAAATACAGTTAGCCATTGTTTGTTATAGTCATTGTATTAAGATGCATATGGTAGGCTATGCCTCTTTGTTTATAAGAAAATGCTTTGATGTACCATTCCTTGATGTGGACCAGTGTGTTTTCATAAAGTAAATACATTTCAGTTAAGTTTTTTTTCTGCTTTGAAGTGAAGATGTCTCATGTTACTGGACTTCTTGGCTCGTTATCCCTTAATTTGTTGAATGGATTTTATTGTGCAATAATAGAAAAATTCATAACAGTACAAGAACGCCACGAGTTAATGATGGAGTATGAATTACTATAAGTCAAACTAGAAGCAGGCTGTAGTCTTAACATTCCTGATAATGAAGTATATAGACCCCATACCGTAAAAGATAGCAGTGCAGAGCAAAGAAATGTTAATGATCCATAAAGCCAAGTTTGACTGTTTTATTGAACTAAAATTACATTGCAAGAAAACTAAATTGAAACCACAACAAGAATATCCTGTGGTGTAGTATTGTCAACAGAAACTCTGACTCACTGCACTTTTAAAAAATCATTTTTAATAACTGAAGTTAAGCACTTTCATTCCTTTACACATTTTGTGGGACTTCATCAGAATTAAAAAAATCAAAACTGTTGTCTTTAATAACGTGACACATCTACTAATAAAATGTTACTTAATGAAATACTTAATACAGCCTAACAGTGTGATGATTGATGAGTAAGAGCAACAAACCTCAAAATATTTCAGTTTTAACACTGGATTGATTAAACATGAATCATATAGACCCAGATAATGCATGGCATTTAACTTAGGTTGCCACTTAAGTTCTGATTTTTCTAAATGCCCATGAGTAATAAAACCTCGAGCATCCTTCTTTACTTGTTCAACCACCACAAATCCTAATTTGAGTGCTGAATGCGTTAGTAGTCCTACCTTTTTAATGTCCAACAAATTATCATAAATTCTTTCCTTTAATCTTCTCAAGGCTTTCCCCTATATAAAAAGTAGAGCATGACTTACAACTAGCTAAATAAACTACATGATGTTATGTGATCCTATCTCGCCTACATTCTGAACTGATGGGTTCGGAGCCGATCCCTCGGCTCCGACTCGGCACGCTTATGCTATAGAGCGAGGCCTCTAATTGGCTGAGCTATCTTTATCCCAGGATGCACCACCACTAATCCCCCAGATCTCGTTTGCCGCTAACAAGCTTAGACGTGGTCTCAACATTGGCTGGGCTAAGTACTATTTATTTAGGCTTTTTCCTGTCACAAATTTCCTTACTTTGAACCCAAAAGCTGTTTTAACAGCTATTGTTGTCATATTAGTGTGATTGGTGAATTTCTGTTAAAAAATTTGTGATTTTTTTAGTCAGGGAAGGTTTCCCGTTTTAGTTAGAGGGGCCTTCCCCTGTTGCTTTGCTGCTTGTATATCTTTCTTGGGTCAAGCACCCGTTTAAGTTAGAGGGTCTTGACTCTCTTTATCTTTTTTGTCTGTTTAACTGTTTAGTGTGATATAAAAAAAAAATATATATATATATTATAATTTTGTTGAAGTTGTTTAATTTAACTTTACCATTTGACTAAGTTTAGTGTTTCTTCACTTAGATAGGTTCTGTGGTAAAGCAGGTATGTCTAAAGAACACAAACCCTCCGGGTTTAAGAAATGCACGAGGTGTGGTTTTAAAATGTCCATAACGGACGACCACTCCTCGTGCGTCTATTGCTTAGGTGCTAAGCACCTACAAGAGTCGTGTAGTGTGTGCCACGCGTTCTCTTCTAGAGTCCTCCAGGAGAGGAAGAACAAATTAATCCTCAAGGGATTAATCAAGCCTTCCTTCGAGGAGGCTTTATCTTCCTCTCCGTCTCCTTCTAAAAAGAAGAAAGCGTCGGCTCCGACCAGTCAGTCGGAACCGATCGCTAAAAAATCTAAGCAGACTTCTCCATCGGCTCCACGGACTTCGGAGCCGAGGTCGGAACGGGATGCCTCCAGCCTCGACCCCTCTGGTTTCGGAGCCGAGGTCTGGAGCATCGAGAGGCGGGTCACCCTCATCGGCTCCACTGATATTGGAGCCGATAAGGGTTACCGGCTCAGACTCTTCCCCCTCGGAGCCAAAGTCCTTATCGGCACCGAGGGAAATTTCCTTGAAACCTTCCTCGGAGCCGATAGTTGTTGAGTCCATTCGGAGCCGGTCCCCGAGCCCTTCGGAGCCGATGGAGAAATCGGTTCGGGCCCGATCGGTATCCTCTAGATCATCCAAGATGTCTGATTCGGACATCGACAGGGTGCTTTTTCGACTCTTCCAGTCTCCGGTGTTCCAAAAGCTAGTTTCGGCTCCAGCCCATTTGGCTTCGGAGCCGATGGTCCACTCCCCTACTGTGGTTCCTCCTCCAATAGCTTCGGCACTGTTGGAGCCGGTGCTGGTGGAACCTGTGGAGGTGTTAGGGTCGGGCCTGACCCTTGCTCCAACTCAGGCTCTTGGGTCGGAGTTCAGTACACAGACTTCTTCCTTCGGCCCTGGGGGGGAGGCTTCGGGATTGATGCTTTCGGTCCCAAGTCTCCCTCTTGGTGCATCTGCGGCGGGAGTGCCGTCCACTGTCGTGGCCACGGAGGTGGGACCCTCCCAGGATTCTGGTGGTCCCGCCTTCAGGGCTATGAGGAGTGCATTAGCCAAATCTTCCTTGGCTACCTCCGCGGTTTCCCCAGTTCCTTCCCTGCATACGGAAACTGGGTCGTTGTCAGTCCCCCTGTCCTTAGACAGCGGAGCCCCCGGGCCTCAGGTTACCCCAGCTGGGGTTTCTCCCCCTCCTGGAGGTCCTTCTGAAACCTCTTCAGAAGAACCCCCCAAGGAAAAGTTCGTGCAAGAGGAAGCACGTTGACTCCCCTGTCTCTGACATCCGACACTGATCTCGATGATGCAGAGGGGTCCCCTAAGTCGTCCTCAGATGATGTCTCCTTTGCAGACATCCTGGAAGCCCTAAAACAACGAGGCGGCTGGCAGTCCAAACCTCCCTCTGCTGATGAGTTGGTGTTCCTGAAGGCCTTCGGGGCTCAGCCCTCCGCCTCCTGGGTGTCTCCGCCCTTCGACGAGCTGTTGGATTTGATCTGTCGAAGGGCGTGGAAACACCCAGACTCTGTGGAACCGGTGCCTGCTCGTCCGAACAAATTTCTCTCGGCGCCCCCTGATAGAGAGTTCCTAACTAAAGGTGTGGCTGTAGATGCTTTGGTGGTGGCATTTGCTACCCAGCAAGATGTAGCAGAGGCTTCTACGTCCGTCCATCCTCCTAATAAGGAGTCTAGGAGCATGGATCGCACGAAAGCGCACCCTCAGTTCAGCGGCCTTTACACTGAGGTCCCTGAACTACCTTACGCACTTTACCAGATTTCAGAGGGATCTGATTAAGGAGCTATCCGATACCCTCTTGGGTAACCTGCCTGAGGAGCTGGCCCAGACGGTTGGCTCTCAGCTGGCTACAATGTCGTCCATTTCGAACTCGTCCATGAGGCTCATTTCTTATGCGGCCGAAGGTAGTAGAGCGGGTACAGGCATTGCTCTACGGAGACAAGCCTGGCTCCGTCTGTGTCATTTCGCGGAGGCCTTTAAGTCTTCATTTGCCGACACCCCCTTTGATGGGTCCTCCCTGTTTGGACCCAAGGTAAAGGACAAACTAACCCACTGTGAACAGGAGGGTAAGACTCTGACTGCCGTAGGGGCATGATTTTCCACTCCCTTTCGGCCTTATCCCAAGGCTAAAAGAGGAGGGAAAATGGGGTTCCATAGATCTCAGAAGCCTTACCCCTCTCAGCAGGAGGGTTCCCCTTCCAGAGGCAGAGGAGGGGGAAATTCATCCGGAAGACGCCGTCCCAGAGGCCCTCGCAACACTGGAGACCGCGAGTCCTTTCGTGGCTCTTCAGCCTTTCATAGTCCCTGAGGGATTGCCCGGCTGTGCTGCTCCAGAGCCAGTCGGGGGTCATTTCTCGAAGCACCTAAAGGCCTGGGAAGGTATCACTCAGGACCGATGGGTGCTTCGGATTATCGCCGGAGGTTACTCCATCCCATTCTCTCACCCCCCCCCCCAGTCCAAAAAAATCCTGGACCCACCACCCAGTCAACGGGATACCGCAGCCTCAGAAGTTTCAAAGCTGCTGCAAAAAGGAGTCATCCAACCGGTCCCCGCAGACCAGATCGGATTAGGGACTTACTCAAGATTCTTTTGGTGCCAAAGACCTGGGACTTGAGGCCCATTTTGGACCTCAGCATCCTAAACCGTTCAGTCAGAAAGTCCAAGTTCCGAATGGTCACTCTACAAACCATTCTCCCATTGATGGAGAAAGGTGTTTGGATGTACTCCATAGATCTCAAGGACGCTTATTATCATATCATGGTACATCAAGCATCCAGGAGACATCTGCGCTTCAGCCTAGGAGGCAGTCATTTTCAGTTCCGTGCGCTGCCCTTTGGTCTCACCACAGCCCCCAGGGTGTTCACCAAGTGCTTGGCAGTCGTGACTGCTCACCTGAGAAGTCTAGGATTCCAGGTGTTTCCGTATCTAGACAACTGGCTCCTAACTGCCACCTCCAAGCATCTACTTCTGCGGAGCCTACAAGCCACTATATCACTGGGCAATTCCCTTGGAATCACCTTCAACTGGCCAAAGTCTGTGTTGCTGCCATCTCAACGAATAAGATTCATAAGGGTAGAGATAGACTCAAACCAAATGCGAGTCTATCTACCTACAGACAGAATTCAAACCATGCAGACTCAAGTTCGAGCCTTACTTCCCAGGTCCAAAGCCCCAGCCAGAATGGTCCTGCAGCTATTGGGATCCATGTCTGCCACGGTTCTTCTAGTCCCCTTGGCAAGGTTGCACATGAGAATCCTCCAGTGGCTTCTTTCAGCTCAGTGGTCCTTTCAGGAACTCCCTCTCAGTCACCTCATATGGATCACGGAATCTTGCAAACGGGACCTTCGCTGGTGGCTAGTGCCCTCCAATTTGGATCAGGGACGACCCTTTGTTCTACCTCCTCCGGCCACTTTGACCACGGACGCCTTCCAGATGGGGTGGGGGGGGGGCATTCCCTGGGCAGGTCAGTCCAAGGCAAATGGCACCCAGAAGAGACTCTTCTTCATATCAACATCCTAGAAATGAGGGCAGTACTCCTGTCCCTTCAAGCCCTTCACGATTATCTCCCTCAGGGCGTAATTGCTGTTCACTCAGACAACATGTCAGTTGTCTGGTACCTGAACAAACAGGGAGGGACCAGATCCTATCCTCTTTGCAGAGAAGCCATGAGAGTTTGGGAATGGGCAGTCTCGACCAAACACTTCCTAGTGGCTACTCACATACCGGGCAAGTCCAATGTCATAGCCGACAGATTGAGCAGAACCATCCTTTCTCCTCACGAATGGTCTCTGAATATGACAGTTGCAAGTCAGATTTTCAGCGAATGGGGAGTTCAATGTTGCGACCTCTTCGCGACTCTGAATGCGAAGTGCAAAGAATTCTTCTCCCTAACCCCGGCTCTGGGGAAGAGCCCCATGGACGCATTAGTCCATCCTTGGCCCACCGGCTTGCTTTATGCCTTCCCTCCAGTTCCTCTCCTTCCCAGGGTGATTCAAAAGGCATCTCTCTTGGGGAGCAAAATGATCTTAATTGCTCCTTACTGGCCTCGTCAAGTGTGGTTCCCCTATCTTCGGAAACATGCTCTGGAAGGTCCATGGTTCCTGGATCAGGTCCCAGACCTACTGGTTCATCAGTCGGGACTATTCCACCAGTCCCTACACACCTTAAAATTGACGGCTTGGCTCCTCCTCTTCCGACGATAGTCAGGAGTCATACATTGGATCCAGATGTTGTGCACATATCTTCGGCCCATAAGTCTGCTACAAAGAAACTGTATTCTAGCAAATGGAAAAGATTTGCTATTTGGGCTCAACTCCGGGGCCTGGACCCCATTTCTATTCCCGTGGCAGAAGTACTAAAATTTCTGACCTCTTTTCAATCAAGGCTCTTCAGTTTCTACCATCAAGGTACAATTGGCAGCAATTTCTAATTTTCACGAATCCATAGACCCACCTTTAATGAGCAACAGATTGTGTAAGACCTTCTTGAAAGGGGCTGCTCTATTAAGACCTCCGATTTCTCATCCTGCACCTCCATGGGATCTCGATATAGTGTTACGCGCCTTGACTTCTTTCCCCTTTGAACCGGCAGCTACATGTGATCTAAAGTTTCTATCATGGAAGACAGCTTTTCTGGTGGCGATTACTTCTGCCAGAAGAGTTTCAGAGCTTCAAGCTTTGTCAGTGAAACCCCCACACTTGGTTTTTCATAAAGACAGAGTATCCCTCAGACCAAATCCTTCCTTTGTCCCTAAAGTTTGTTCTACTTTCTGCTTACAACAATCGTTAGAGCTTCCAGTTTTTTCCCAAAATACTCTAACAAAGCGGAGTTCATATTCCACACACTAGATGTCCACAGACAGTTACGTTTTTATTTAGACAGGACCAAACAAACAAGGAAAACAGATCAGTTGTTTGTATCCTTTGCAGATAACAAATTGGGCAACGCTGTCACAAAGGTCACTATTGCCAAATGGATCAGGGACTGTATTACTCAAGCTTATATTTATTCTAACAAAGAGCTTACCACCTCTGTCAAGGCTCATTCTACAAGGGCTATGGCTACTTGGTAGCATTTCATTCTAAGCTTGCTATTAGTGACATTTGTGCTGCGGCTACATGGTCTTCCCGCACACCTTCATTTCCCACTACAAATTAGATGTGGCATCTAGAGGACGATCTTCATTTGGTTCCACAGTGCTCAGGAGTGTTTTCCAATGAGCCACCCGGGATTTAGGTGCTAGACGCTGTCCCATCAGTTCAGAATGTAGGCGAGATAGGATCACATAACATCTTTTAGTTATGTACTCACCATAACTTCAGATGTTTGGGATCCATCTCGCCTACATTCCTAATAACCCACCCTCCTTCCCCCTTCCTTGGAGATCAGAGGATATCAGAAGGTCTGAATCCTGTTGTTTCATCTTGAAACATCTAACAATGTTATATAATCAAGTTGTGCATGTGTGCATGAATGCGGACAAACAAGATCTGGGGGATTAGTGGTGGTGCATCCTGGGATAAAGATAGCTCAGCCAATTAGAGGCCTCGCTCTATAGCATAAGCGTGCCGAGTCGGAGCCGAGGGATCGGCTCCGAACCCATCAGTTCAGAATGTAGGCGAGATGGATCCCAAACATCTGAAGTTATGGTGAGTACATAACTAAAAGTTTAGAATCATAAGAAAAATGTAATTTTATTTGATATGTCTCCCCTCTGATGACAGTATAAGTATATTGGGGCACTGAGAGCATCATACATTTAAACATACCCAAAATGGAGTTGGTACTTTTTGCTATGATGGACTTATTTTGTTCCAAGTAATAATTAAATGATCTAGCTTTCCTATAGATTATACATGGTGTATTTCCAACTTTATTCAATATTGAACTGTCTGATATAAATAAGTTCCAATTTTTTCTCAATGACCAATTACTCTGCTATCTAAAGAAAATGTAGTAATAAACAATTTTTCAAAAACAGCTCTCTTATTTGGGGTTACCTATGCAAAACTGACTTCACCATCACTTGCATTTAAAATTGGTGAAGTGATCAGAAAAGAAATAGTATTTATTCTTTTTTAATTTCTAATACAAATTTTGCAGGATAACGCCTTCTGAAAAACATTTCTGCCAAGATGTCGCATTCCTTGCAAAAGGCATCCATTTCAGACATCATTCTGGCTAAATGAATGAATTGGCCTTTCACTACGGCCTTTTTCTGATGTATCTGGTGCCCATAGCCGGCACGCCACTCTAGCAGGGGAGCTTTTCCAGTAATTTGGACGGTGTAGGTAGACCAGGATGGGAGCGCAGGGTGGCGCTGGGGGGGTTGCTGTTGCCTAGGGAACAAGTTGACCAAAGGACTGTCCTGCTGGTGCCAACTGTTAAAAATGCAGATACGTGTTAGAAAATATGAGTTTTCTATGTATGTTTGAAGTAAAACTGTAATTGTTTATGTTCTTAATCAATTCCACATCTAAGTACACTATTTTTTCCATATTGTAGGTATGTTGAACTTTAAGAAGTCCACTGTATTGTTGATATTGTGAAAAATTTAAAAACTTCCTGCAATCTATCTGGTGTTTTTCCATAAAATAAAAATTTCATCCAAAAATCGTGTATATAGCACCCAGAAATATTTAAATTCACTGTTAGAAATTTATAACATTTCCCAATGTGCCGTCACCAAGTTTGTGAAACTCAGGACTTATGCTGCTCCCATAGCTACCCCAATTACTTATCTGAAATGTTGGCCCTCAAACTATATGAAATTGTCTTTAAAACCAATTCTGTTAATGTTGTGACAGCATTAATTTTGTCAGGATGCATATCTGCCAGTTCAAAAAAAATATTCCTCAGACCAAGACAAACCGACTTCATGAGATATAACTGAATACAAATTTTTGACGTCTGTGGTAACAAAAATAGCATTGTCAACAAATTCTGGCTTCTTGATCTTACTCAAAAAAATGCCAAGAATCTCCAGACATGATTTAATTTTTTAGACTTCCTTTCAAGATGTGTTCCAGAAATTTAGCTATGTAAAATGTTTTTGACCTAGTGGCATCCACTATTGGTCTAAAAGGTAGATCATGCAAACATTTATGAATTATGAAAACTACTATAGTAACCTCCAACAAGTTAATCATAATAATCCCCAAAAATTCTGGTCAACCTTGAATAGACTTCTTCACCCCGGACAAACTACCACTCCCTCTCCCTCTGGTTCCGAAAAAAATTCTTCCCATGAAACTGCCAATGCTTTCAACTCCTTCTTTACTAATACTATCAATTCTCTGGCCTCTCACCTTTCCTTTGACAATTCTAGCATCCCTGCTCAAGCAGCTTCTATTCAACCAACCTTCACTTTACAACCTATCTCCACCACCTTCATCCAAAAATGCATCCAAAAACTTAAACCATGTACCCCATCAGCTGACCAACTTCCATCTGAATTCCTCCAAAAAGCAGCTAATGTTATAGCCTATCCCATATCCATCCTTATTAATAGAACTATTAATGAAGGTACCATACCTGACATCTGGAAAATCTCACACATTATACCCCTACATAAAGGAGGTAACTCCAATGAATACTCTAATTACAGGCCTGTAGCACTCTTGTCTCCCTAGCAAAAAATCATGGAAAAATGTGTTCACTACCAACTAATGAATTACTTAACTAAAATAACATTCTAACTCCCTGTCAACACGGCTTTAGGCCTTTTCATAGTACTACCACTGCTCTTCTTTCCTTTACTGACTTCATAAACACAAACCGCAATAATAATATTCTTTCTTCTGCACTCTTTATTGACCTGTCCAAAGCCTTTGACATGGTTAACCACCCCTCCTCATAAAAAATCCTAGAATCTCTTGCTTTAGAACCAAAGGCTATCCTTTGGTTTACTTCCTATCTCACTAACAGGAAACAGGCAGTCCTCTGGGATAACAAACTCTCCTCTCTCTTCCCAATTTCTCTTGGTGTCCCATGAGCTCTATTCTTGGACCTCTCCTATTCTCCGTTTTTATAAATGACTTACAAGCAGCTATTCCCCAAGCTACATGCATACAATATGCTGATGACTCCACTCTTATTTGCTCAGCTAAAACATTCTAGAGCTTCAAACTATTACTCAAAATGTATTCCACACAGTAGAAGCATGGTTCTTAAAACGCTGCCTACTTTTAAATGCTAAAAAAACAAAACTCCTCCTCTTTAAACCGACTACTAGGTCCCCCACTTTAGATTTCTCTATCTCATCCATTAATGGCACCCTCATATCAGCTGACTCCACTACCAAACTGCTAGGTGTCATGATTGACAACAACCTTACCTATGATTGTCACATCAATAATACCATTAAAACTGTAAACAGAAAACTGGGCTCCCTCTACAGAATTAGAACATTCTTAACCCCGGCAGCCAAAGCTACTCTTCCCCACTCTCACCTTATTTCAACTCTTCTCTATGCCTCACCAATTTACACTAACCTGAAGAAAAACAATCTCTCTAAACTGGCTAACACATATAATAGTATTGCTAGATTTGTGACTGGCAATCAATTTAGAACTCACCACTGTCTGAACCTTCAGCAACTTCACTGGCTAGAATTAGAATAACTTCCACCTTTGGCTTTTCCCAAAATTTTGACTA
>NC_056739.1:595313941-595348941 GCF_019279795.1 Protopterus annectens
TTCTGCATCAGTTGCTGTCGCTCCAGGACTGACTTCAGGTCGTCAGTGGTATAAAAACAGGCAGCCGATGCCATTACATCAGTCTTTCTTGCAGAGGAGCCTGAAGCAGAAGCAGTTCGCATGAGTGCCAGTCGGCCGCTACCTGAGTTTTTCGTTTCTGAATTGAAGTTGAAGTCTTCTAAAGATAAGTACCCTGTTGGGGATCCTATTTTTCTTGCTCTAACCGATATCAGAAATAGTTAAGAATTGTCTCACCTGTGGAAAGCAAATACCACACCGAGACTTTCATTCCTACTGCGTCACTTGTTTAGGCCTAGACCACAATGCATCCGCTGTCACTTTTGTTCTTTGTTCAACACCAGAACTATACATCGTTGGGCTCTTATTGTAGCTAGATGTTTTCGCTCTCAGTCCTTGACTTCCAATATGGCTTCAGTAAGCCATCCAACAACCGATCCTCTGAAAAAACGTAAGGATAAAGACAGCGACAGACCACACAGGTCCAAAACTGCCGACGACGCTTCTGTTAAGCTAGTCGTCATTTCTCCGGTCCTCAATGAGGTGCTTTCGCAGCCCCTAATGCCCACTTCTTTGGATTCGCAGACCGCTACCGAGACCCTTTCAGAGTCTGGTATACCACGAGACTCTTCTTCGACTAAGGATCCTGCGGATGTCTCTATCTTGGATGGGTCCGAAGCCGCTGAGTAGGCACCAGCTTCCGAGGAAGTACTTCGCATTACTGATACTCGACACAGGCCGATGACTTCTTTCGCGTCTACAGTTCTTTCGAAAACTATGGAGTTTATAAGGCCCAAGGTACGAACCAAACCCAAAAAAACTACTACCCAAGCTCAGCCCCCTGCTTCCTTGCCTCAGTTTCAAATGTTTAAAATGGCAGAAGACCTTATAATGCTTTTCAGGGGAAGCCAGTCTACCCCTTCCAAAAGAAAGAAACTTGTCCCCAGTAGTTTTATCTGAACAGGAGTCTGATGACTCTGATGCATCTGAATATGAAGATATGCAACCCCTCTCTGCTTATGAGGATTCTGATGCCGAGGAATCCATCCCTTTAGCTTCTCCACCCAAGGACTTTTCCTTTGGGGAAACCCTACATACTTTAAGGGAGCATTTCCAATGGGAATGTCAGGACTATCCTCAGTCAAAAAAGCGACTCAGGCAATTCTTAGATCTTTCACAGCACAGACCTCTGGCCATTCCTCCTGTCCTGGTTGTTGTGGATGATGTTTTTATGGAATCCAGTCTGACCCCTGGCACCCTACCTCCTGTTCCCAGGAAACCTGACAGGTACTATAGAGTCCCTGACTCTTACAAATTTCTTTTCAAAAATCCTACTGCTCACCCTGAGGTCATCTCTCAAGAGCCTAAAGGAAAGAATCAAAGCAACTTCACCTAAGAATCCCACCCCCTCAGATGGGGATTCCCAAGCATTAGACAGATGGGGTAAAAAAAAGTATACACCTCTGCTACTCTTGCTATTAGAGCATTAAATTGTCAGATCCATATGCTGAAATATCAGCAATATACCATGGAACACCTCAAACAAAAAATATCTTCTTTCCCTGCTTGTGCAGAAAATAGAGTTACAAGAGTTAATGCATTCTGCAAGTCAAGTAACTAAACACACCTTAGTGTGGTTTTGACACCCTCGAAGCATCTTGCAGGGCAGCAGTTACTGGTTCTGTACTTAGAAGACATGCTAGGCTTAAGGAACAGACCTTGCCAGACCATGTCAAATCCAAATTATTGGATGCACCCTTGCACAAAGACAACTTATTTGGCACCAAGGCAGAAGAGGTCCTAAAAATGATGAAAGCAAAAGCTAAATCTGTGCAGACAGACTTCTTACAGGTCCAGCCACCGAGATTCAGTAGGCATTGCCCCTCCAAACACTGGTCCTTTCCTGCCCCCCCACCCCAGGTCAGCTCAGCCCAGACCTAGGGGAAGCAGGCCCCCCAGACAACAGCCCCAGGGAATGCAAAGATCTAAGCAATGGAGCTCCTCCTTTTCAAAACCAGGAAGTGCAAAGCCACCCCCTTATGGTAAGAGCTCACAATGACTTTACACTTCCACCCCCTCCCTCTGCTCACCTGCACTTAACCCTAGGAGGAAAACTCTCCTTCCACGCAAGCAACTGGGCCACCATTACCAACGACCACTGGGTCTTCAACACAGTGTCCCAGGGATATAGATTTTATTTTCACACTCTGCCAACCCCAAAGGCGTTCCCAGATCTTCCCCCAAACCAGTGGGAAGAGGCCAAAAAGCAAGTCCTTTCCCTACTCTCTATGAGGGCAATAGAGCATGTTCCTGCAAAACACACAGGCCAAGGTTTCTACTCCAGACTCTTCCTGCTACCCAGAAAAGAGAGCACATGGCACCCCATCCTCGACCTATCCATTCTAAACACCTTTCTGGTGATACCAAAATTCAGAATGTTCCCTCTCCAGCAGCTTCTTCCTTTGCTTTCCAGGGATGCTTGGTTAGCCACCCTAGACCTAAAAGAGGCCTACCTACACATCCCAATCAGGGAATCATGCAGGAAATATCTATGTTTCAGAGCAGGATCACTGCACTTTCAGTTCGCTACGCTTCCCTTTGACTTATCCACTGTCCCCAGAGTTTTCACAACATGTCTAGCTCCTGCCATTGCTTTTTGCAGGCAAAGAAATATTCAAATTTACCCATACTTGGACGACTGCCTGATTTGGGCAGACAGTCAGGAAAAGCTGCTGAAGCACCTGATCTTTGTAAAGGACCTACTGACCTCCCTGGGGTATACTATCAAGGAAAAGAAATCAAAACTAGTACCCACACAAAAAATTCTATTCCTGGTAGCAAGCCTGGACACAGCATCCCAGATGGCATTCCTTACACCAGAAAAACAAACCTACCTGACAACCTACTTCTCTCAACTAGCCACCAGGACCCAGTTATCTGCAAGGAAAATCCTGCAAGCTCTAGGGTTCATGGCTTCTTGCATTCTTCTCATTCCATATGTCAGACTGCATATGAGGAAACTACAATGGTACCTAAAAAGCCTTTGGTGTCAGCGCTCTCAAGACCTGGAAACTCTTTTACCAATGATACCTTGTCTAAGGAAAGATTTTCTTTGGTGGGCAGCAGCATGCTACCACAACAAGGGACTTCCCTTCTCTCTACCCGACGCCGCCCAGTCCCTCACCACAGATGCATCAGACTATGCCTGGGATGCACACCTGGACGGCAGGTGCATTCGGGGCTAATGGAGCCCAAATCAAATACATCTGCACATCAACCAAAAAGAGATGTTAGCTGTTCAGCATTCCCTGACAGCTTTCAGACCCCTACTGTCCTCGGGGCCTCTGCTGATCAAAATAGACATGGTACGTCAGCAAGCAGTGAGGGCCTCACTCTTGTCCTCTGTGCAAGCTCACCATGACCCTTTGGCACACGGCCGCAGCCATGCAACTACACCTGTTAGCACAATTCCTGCCAGGCTCTCTAAACTCTCTGGCAGACAACCTAAGTAGAAACCTGCTAGACCCGCACAAGTGGCAGCTAGACCAAAGAACGTTCACCCTTGTAACCCAGAAATAGGGCACCCTAAAGGTAGACCTCTTTGCCTCCCACTTCAGTCATCAGCTCAGCAAATTTTGCACCAGGGAACCTCACAGCTAGGCCTGGAAACTGGATGCTCTAGCCTTCCAGTGGGTAAACCTCTTGGTCTATGCATTTCCCCCTCTACCACTCATTTCAAGGGTACTGCTCAAAATAAGGGAAGAAAAACCGAGGACAGTCTTGATTGCCCTATACTGGCCAAGGCAGCACTGGTACCCACTGCTGCACAGCCTGTTATCTCTGCCACCATGGCACCTATCTCAGATCACAACACTTCTGACCCAGAGGAATGGAGAATTCATGCATCCCCAATTGCAGACCCTCAGTCTTGGCAGTCTTGCTTATTCCTTGACTTCTCAAGCTGCCAGTCTAAGCAAACAAGTTCTAGATGTTATACGTCTGGCCAGATGCCCCAGCACTAGAACGTCTTATGCTGACAAGTGGCAAAGGTTTTGCACCTGGATCCAGGATAAGGGAGCCGGAATGGCACAGCCCACCCTACCTCTCATCCTGGATTACCTAGCAGACCTAATACACAAGGGTCTATCCTTCTCTTCTATTAAAATTCATCCCTCTGCCATCTCTGCTCATTTCAGCACAGAGCCACCTCTTTTCTCGCACCTTGTCATCAAACAGTTCCTTAGAGGGGCTAACAACTTGAGGCCACCCAGAAGAGCTCCTACCCCAGCTTGGGACCTAAACTTTGTGTTGGAAAAGCTCGCCCTGCCCCCCTGTGAGCCTGGAGCTTCAGCAGAGTTAAAATTTCTCTCTTGGATGACAGCCATGCTTCTGGCTACCACTTCAGCTAGAGGAGTATCAGAGCTACAGGCACTTACGGCTGTAGAGCCATTCATCATTTTCCATGCTGACAGGGTCTCCCTCAGGACTTAACCCATCCTTTATGCCAAAAGTGGTGTCCAGTATGGCTCTCAACCACCCCATTTATTTGCCCACCTTTTTCCCTAACCCACAAAACAAGGGGGAAAGGATTCTGCACTCTCAAGATGTGCACAGACAGCCTTTCTACCTAGACAGGACTAAATATTTTAGAAAAACTGATCAATTGCTAGTCAGCTTCTCTGCAGGAGCAGAGAGCAAGGCCATGTCCAAACTAACAGTTTCCAAATGGATAGCACATTACATCCATTTCTGCTACAAACAGCACAAAAAACCTTCCCCCAAGCATTCCACCAGAGAAACCTCCTTGATTCCTATAGCTTGTTTATTCTTTCAGTTTGCTACCAGTCTCCTGCTCATCTTTGATCTTGTCTTCATCAGGCCAGCATAATCCAGTCTCCAAAATCCCACATCACTGTTGTTGTCTTTATATTCTTTCCCATCTCCACTCTAAATCTCACAGAAGCATGTTCACTGCTGTCTAATGTTGCTTTCACTTGGTCATCCATAACCCCCCTGCTTTGATTAGTTTAACACCCAGAATGCTATCCTTTCTGCTACAGTCCTGCAGCAGCCCATTAAATTATTCATGGCCAAAGACGTTGATCCATTCCCACTGTCTCAACATCCTGGATCTCAGTTTCCCTAGTCTGCTCTTGGCAGATTCAGATCACCCATAATCGGTATCAGTCTATTAGCTTTTCTTCCTTCCTCTGAGGTCTACCTAAACCTCAGGAAACTAAGTTAAGCTTCTACTGTAAAAATTGAATTGAGCGGCTTCCTGCACCACCTTACTCAAATGTGGTAACCCTAACCCTATGCCTAACTCCTGCCCCTAAACCCAAGCTTACACATTACATTACTAAAAATCCCTTTCCCAGACAGTATCGCTAAATAAGATTGGCAAACACTTCATGCACGGACAGTCTATTCCCTTCCCTAGCCATTGCCCTAATCCTAAGCCATGAATACTCTCTCCCTCCCACTTACTACTACTGCATGGGCATCTCCTCACTGAAAGCAACATCTGATGTTCCTTTTAGTAACTCCTGCACTCAACTGCAAATGTTTTTTGACTACTTAAAAAGAAAAATATTGTGGACAACCTGTACATTCAAGGAATGAATGGAGACCATATACTTGTATATTTGGTATGTGATACCTATTCTTGAAGATTTTATGAATAAAAAAGCAGTGCTGTGCCTACCTTAGGTTCACCATTCCTGCAGGTGTACTCTCTCTTTTCAACCTGCATTGAATTTTTTTTGATCATTGCAAAACTTCATAAGACCACAAGCTTACTGCTCTAGTAATGTGACTACCATCCAGTGCACAGAATTGAAATTAAAAAATGATGAACATAAAGTAATGGGCAGTCAGATCAAAGTATTATGATTCCATACCTAGCCATATTGCATAGTCTATTTAGCTATCTAGGACAATGTGCTATGCCATTATATTTAGGCAGTAATGGATATGTCACTTGTAATTCTTTTTTTATAGTTAATGAACATGTTTTTTTTTTTTTATATCACAGCTGTAAATATCATCTGTATGGATTTTGGTTCTGTTGTCGTTATGTATGCTTTTTCACCAAATGTGTAATTGTTTCATGTTTAAAGTATTTTATATATACATGATTATTCACTGTGATACTGTTTGATATTTAATGCTGAAATCTTGTGATGTGAGAAGCCTACATTTTGTAATCAAGTACTACTACTGTGTAGAGTTACAGTATTTTTTGAATTACTTGTTACTTGAGAGAGGTTGCTACGTTTTTATTAATGATTGACATCATGCTTGTGATTTTAAATATGATTTTATCAGTATACTTGCTGTTATGAATTTGAGAACTTTTCTTTCTGTGTCCCAAATGGGCTGTGACCTGTAAGGGCTAATCCAGTAATCAAAATGTATAAATTAAATGCATAACATAAACCAAGATTAGCCTAAGATCAAAGCAATCAGGGTCACATTGACATCAAAGACCAGCAAAAATCAGACTTGGCAGTGAAAAAGTAATGAATACTGAATGGAAGTTACAAGAAAAAGACAAGCCAAATGCTATTAATCGAATCAATGACTATACAAACGCTCAGATGATGCATCTGTCACAAACCATAATGTCAGAATTGGCATTGATAAAACCTTTTAAGTAAGCCCTATTTCACCTGCATGGGACCCCACTGACAGAAGCAGACGAGCTATAGTAGCTCTGAGGGGAAACTGTTGTCCCTGTTTTCTGCACAATTAACTCATAACACTTGATCTGTTAATTAGTTTATGCCCAGACCAAGAAATATAGGTGGAGGCGACTTGAAGTTATTTATGTATTTCTTTTATTTTTTTTGCATTGTTATTGCATCACTTTTGGATGTGATGACCTTTTTGACTATGGAGAGAAAATGCTCCTCTGAAAAGAAAAGGAAGCAATTCATAAATGGGGACATTCTTTCCTAATATTATTGCATTCTGTAAGGAAAATGCTGTATAACAAGATGGATGATTTGCAGCTGCGTGAAACTGCCCATACTTCTACTTCAACATGTGGAATATGCCTATGAAACGTAGGTTATACAAAAAATAAGAAAGTTAGTTGTAAAATAGCGCTTTTGTAGGGGCAGCTGTCTTTCTGCTGCTAGCAATCTTATAGACTGCAGACACATTAAATGGTTGAAGGTAGAGCTATTGTACATGTGAGGCACTGTAGAGCTGGTGTTGCAGTGTCATACTGCTGGTATATTTTTTCATTCTGAACATCTTTGCTTGCATTGAGCTGTACATTGAGTAGACCAGCAGACTGAATTAGAAGTGAATATGACATTGTATGTGTGTACCTGCTTGTCTGTGGTGAAGTTGTTACATTATTTTGTTGATCTTGTACTCAGGTACATGGTGAAAAAGTGGTAGCTGCAACAGACCATATTTTGTTAAGCATAGTTCTGTATGGGGTATTTTGGCTGTCCATGCCTTTGCCCATATTATGTTTCATCAACAGAAATTGCTTTATCTTTCTCTGTTTTCTCACAACAGTAAGATTAACAGTCCTGCTCTAAAGTTTTGAAGTGCATCATCCTGACAGCGTTCTCTGTTGCTTTTCGTTAAATCTATTTGACTGCGAAAGTTTTTATGTAGACTGTCCTTTTTTTGATGCATTTCAAACTACCACTGATAGTCAACTGATGTTATTTGCAGATTTTGGATTTGCGCAACACATGTCTCCATGGGACGAAAAACATGTTCTGAGGGGTTCTCCACTGTACATGGCTCCAGAAATGATCTGTAGCAAGCAGTACGATTCCAGTGTGGATCTGTGGTCTATAGGGGTTATTCTTTATGGTGAGTATGTCCTATGTTTCTTAACGCATAAAAGCTTACACTGCATCCCACCAAGCAGGAGATCAGGCATGGTCTGTTTCCTATGTGTCTGAATACAGGCTCATTTTCAGTATTCTTACAAAATTTATTTTCATTCAAATCTGGTTAGCAGGTCTTCAAACTGACTGCTGCCACCTAAATGGGTAATGTAACATTATGTAAACTTTTCATTCTTGTTGGAAGTGATAGGTTCCTTCTTTTGCGTGCTTTTATTTAGTCATGTTTCATTTTTAAGCTTCATATGTATGCTGGCAGCTCTGCTGTAGTTTTGACATTAAGTGTTGTAATTCTGTCAGTGGAGAACACACACACTGTTAAATGCACACTGCATTTTCATTGACTATTGCTTACAAGCTTGGTGCCTCTATAGTTCTTGTTACTTTTGTGGGGATTTTTTTTTTATTATTATTTTTTTCTCAAAAACAACAGATACAAAAATCAATGCATTCACTTTTGCATCCTTTCAAGGGGGCACTTAAATTTCTAAGAGGCAGCTATGGCAACTGTCTTCACTTTCTGCATTTGTTTGTATACTGCGATCATTATTGCCAATTGACCTGTTGGATTCTTGATCTGTTTTGCACAGTTACCTGCAAGAACTTTTTGTATATTCAGTAATATCACAGGCATCCACTGTCCTTGTCCCCTCCACTCCTGTCCTTCCCTACTGTAAGGCACCCATTGTTCCTTTCCTGTTCTTTGGTCAGAGAAGTACATTTCTTCCACTTGACATTGAAGTGGTCTTCTGTCTCTTCTGCTCCCATAACTTCTTGTCCCCCCTTTCTTGAGTTTCAGGTTATGATGCCACTGTTGTTGCTCCGGATATCAGGATTTTGGGGTTGTCACTGGCCTTTTTCCAGTTCCTGGTTCTGTGACACTTGACCCCTGTACTGTACTGTGCATGATTGTGTCCTCCTTCCCTTCCACACTTAATTACATCCTCAATTCAAACCTAACACAAATCTTCCAGCTGTTCGATATCTCCTTACCACATATTTTGCTTCACTCTTCAATTGCTCAGTTCCACATATTCCTAACTGTTCCACGCTCTGAAAATATGTATCCCTGATTTCTTGGCCTTACATCTGCACCACCTTTCATTTTCCTCGTTTTCTTTACAAAGTTTACTTTGTGTGTGATACTGTCTGTGAAGTACCCATATTGGGCGTAGCTGTCTAAATTTCTGGCACATCTTGATGGTATTATCCCAGTTCATATTTTTACCCAGTTCATATTTTTACCTTTGGCATCTTCTTATTTAGTTTTCAGACTTGTGATGCAATATTCTCCCTCTATTTTGAAGATGTTCTATTACAGAAGTCTTATTATGCCATTGTTCCTTGCCACATTTTCCATTTGCTACTGAGAATCCAGGCTGCCACCCCTTAAGTAGTTCTCTCCCGTACCTTGTCAGGTACTTCCTCCTGATACTTATTCTTTGATCCACCCCTTTTCTTTCCTCCCATCTTTCTTGTACCCTAATAACATGCAGTCTTTCATATCAAGTTTGTGTTTCCTTATGTCCTTCAGTTGCTTTGCCTTCTGTGCATCTTTTTATTTCCAGTCCCAAAGTGTGTGAACCAGTCTCCCCTTGCATCCCTGGTATCGCCCACCACAAATTTTCCTACTGTTTTAGTTCTTGATAGCTTCCTAGACTGGATGGTTTCCTTGGCATCAGACTTATCAGCTTGTCTGAGAATTGGTGTACTAGGCTTCTTCCTTTCTGTAGTAAAATTGTTCTGTATGCCCTCACAGATTCGCAACATAGCAGTGACTTGTCCTAATCTTCCTTTCTCCCGTAGGCCACACAGATTCATTGCAAAGCAGAATCTGTCTTGCCTTATCCTGGTCTATTGGTTGATGCTGAAGACCTTTGCACTTGGTGAGCTCGCATCCATTTCGACTTCTCACAGCCCTTGTTTTGTGCTTGGCTGCTTTTGGTGGCATGCCTCACCATATAGCTGTCTAGGCCAGTCCTTGCATTTTTTGTACTGTTTGTCTCCTGGAACAAGTAATAACATGACAAGTAGTTCACAATTTATACCCCCTAGACCTTGCTCATAGCATCCCTGACTTTACCTTCCATTTTTGAGTTGTCTGTTCACCTCCTCCTACCAGTTTTCTGTAGTTTGATCCCTTGTCCTTTCTAGCATTTCCCATACTTGAAATTATAGGTAATTTGCGCCTTGCTTCACTTGGATTCTTTCAACTCTTTCTCTCCTAACATTTTCCTTCTCCTATCTGCTCTTCTTCTGTGTATCAGCTTTGACATAACTAGGTCTTTATTACATTTATACTCTACTACCAAATCAGCTATTAATTGAACCAGAGTCCCACTCTCTATAAGTATTGTACCTGAAAACTTTTATTATGTTGATTGTAAATACTTTGAGATGTTACCATATATTACATATGATTTTTCTTTTATTTTAAATATTCACGTGATATTGTTTGCATTGTACTTGTTTATACTTATTTGTGGAGCTTTTCTCCCCGGGCCTCTGTTAAAAAAGGGCTTCAGCTCAGTCAAACAAACCCGGTCAACATATATCAAATAAATATTCATTGAAACATTCCATTCTTCCCATTTTTCCTCCCTTCAGGTATACCATTACTGTTTTCTGTTCCCCTTTCTACTTGAATCTGCCACAACAGCCTCCATTTTGTCAATATCCAGTAGTGCAATGACCCTACTGGACCTGTGCCAATCTCATCCATCACTTGGTACAGATAGGACATCTATACAGTGTCAGGGGACTTGTCTGATCTCAGACAGGACTGTGCCAGCTTTTGTCGTTTCCACTCTTTTTACCTTGTCTTGAATACTTGCACTGGCCTTCCTCTGGAAACTGACTCCCTCTGTTACATATCCTGTTTGTTCTGCCTCTACTAATCTAAATAATAATTTCCATCAGCTCTGCTGATGTTCTAGCTTTGATTTTGGCATCTGTGTAATGGACTGAAAAGCTGCCTCCCACTCTTTAATTCCTTACTGCCTCTCCCCTCATTATGTTTACTTCCAGATTCTGTGCTTCTTGCTCCCATTTTCTGCCAGTTGAAGCTCACTTTTTTTTATCTTCTGTTGATACATCACTCTCTTTAAAATTCTGAAATGTTATCTTTTAAGTCCTTTTCCTTTTGTTATCACCTTCCCGTATGCTCTTTTTATGGGTCTATATTAGGTCATCGAAAAAACCCTTCATCTAACGGCATTTCATCGAAAATGCAGTTCAACAAATTCTGCTCTTGTGGGGGGCTGTGCCCCCACACTCCCTGCTAATTATATATACCAACTCCGAGATCGCACTACAGTGAGGAAAGGGCAAATTTTCCGATTTTCACTGCACTGTGATCTCACTATGACCAGTTCGACGAACGGCATGTTTAATGCAAGTGCACCGAAAATGCTGTTTGCTGAACTGGATTTTTGATGACCTAATAGGAGCCCTCTTTTTATTGCATGTTGCAACCTTTTTTCTTTTGGATTTCGGGACATATATGTCCATGGTTTGTCCCCTTGACTCTGCATACTTAATTCTTAACTTTTCTGTGTTTCTATAAAACTTCTGTGCTTCAGCTGGCACATTTTATCCTTTCTTCACCTCAGTCTACTTTCCTGTTCTCCCTGCCTGTCCCTTTGCCTCTGAACTCATTTCAGCTCTTCTTCCAGCATCCTAGTCTCACTGATTTTTTTTTTCTTTCTTGCCCAACTTTCTGCATAAGCCACTCCCCAATAGTTACATTGACTCCGTCCGATCACTCTGGCATGGGCTTTTTTTTTCTAACAGGTTGTCCTGCAAGATGTTCAGGACTTCCTCCTTTATTTCACTTTCCTGTCCTGTGACTTTCATAATGCTTTACTCCATTACCAGGTCCTTGTGTTTTCCTTTCTTATCTGGGGCCTAAAGTTGATGGTCAAATATCCGCTGTGAGTCCTTTCTATTGATTCTACCCACCACTGTATTTCCCTTTCTGAATGAAACCAAGTCCTGCTTGCTAGACAAACAGTTGGCCTCTGAGATGTGCATTCCTTTGCCTGTTTGTGAAGTTCTGTCCATGTGCAATGGCAGCATTCCCTCTACATGCAGAGTTTTAGCTGTTCTTTTCATCTTTGCTTATTGTAGTGCTTCTTGCATTTTTATTGGCTTTTTCAATTAGATTTTTTGACACTGTCCCTAACCTATCAACTCTGTCAGATCTACCCTGGATTCTTACTCTCGTCCTTGAAACCCCTTTTAAAATTTCCCTTCCATCCTGATTTGGTGCATCAGTGTTGGCTATTTTTCATAAATGCTTTTGATTCTCTCCTACTATGTTACCCACAAGCCCTCCTCACTTTTTTGATTTCCTGGCCTTGGTCATCAGTTCCTTTCAAAATACAGCAACCATGCCACCAATGATCAACATCTGTCTTTATGTACAGTTTCAGGTATAATTTCTTTAATGCCCTTATCTTCACTTTCATCTCTTGTAGTAGCTCTGTGTGTTGCATTTCTGATGTAGTAAATGTTATATTTTCCCCAGTATCCTTTCCTGCTACTTCATGGGAACTTTCTGCCCTCCAGTACTTCCCTGTTCCATCTTTTCTCCTCTTGAGCTAGATGGAATGACCTGTCTTCTTCCTTCCTACTCTTGAGTGCTTGCAATATCTATGTCTAGTCTCTTATAAGATGGAATCTGTAGCCTGTCTGTCATTCACTCAGCTCACTAAAAAAAAAGTCTTACTAATCCCCTTATAAGTCCTGATATCCCTTTCCTCACTGTTCTTCGTGCCCTCTTTTGCCCTGTTCTGTCTTAGTCTTGCTCCTCCTCCATACTGTACCCCCCACATTTTCTCCTTTTTTGTCATCTGCAGTTGTCCTTTTTATGCCCACCTTTCCCTATGTGTTTACTAGACAGGTGAGCACACTGGTTCCAGACTTTTTATATCTTCTTTTTTCCTTCTCCCATCTTCCTGCAGCTGACCATCAGGTGTCACTAGCTCCTGTCCTCACTCACTAGGTCGATCAGGACCATCTTAACCTCCCCTGGCTCATACCAACTCCTGTCTGGGGCCAGTGAGGAGATCAAAGACCCAAATCATATTATTGCTGGGGATTACGTCCTCACCCCTCCCATCCCTTGGCAGCCCTGCAGACTCTACTCTAGGTGCTGCATTGGCAAGTGCATGTGCATTAAAATTTTTCTCATGCTCAACCTTTGACTAAGGGATACACTAAATGTGAAGTTGTTTTATCTCGCCGTTCATTCTTACAGATGGGTTTGGGGTCGAGCCTCTGTTCCGAGTTGGCCAACTACAAAGCTCTAGGTCTTCAGACAGCTCGAGGCCAAGTCCCTATCCCATGATGCACCTTGAGTTACCTCAGATCTAGTTTGCCACTGCAACAGATTGGAGGTTTCCTCACAGCTTGGGTCAGTATAGGTTTTTTCTTCTAGAAAAAGTTTATCTTTACAAACTTGATAATAATTTTCAAGTTAATAACTTTTGAACTAGTATATAGCTTAACCTTTGATAGTCCTTTATAGTCCTTTTGGCCATCATTTATCAGGCCTTTAGTATCTCCCTTCCTTTTGGTGTGCCTTTTTTATAGATTACAAGAGTGTGAAGTAGTTTAGAAGTGTGTTTTAGTAGACATTTATAGCTTATTATTGTGTGTTTATAGAACATTAACAGTTAGTTTCTATTTAGCATTATAGAGCCTGTTTGTTTTTAAGGGCTGCTAACTGTTTAAAATACTTGTGTGTTCCTTGAATTTGTTAAAACTTGTATGTGTGTATTTTTGATATACCTTTATTACAGGTTTTCTTTTGTGCATTTAGATATTTCTCATGGCTGACCAGGACAAGGAGAAACAACCCAAGTCTGGGTTTAAAAAATGTCCAAAGTGTGGACAGAAAATGTCTGTGACTGATGGTCATGTTAATTGTGTTTATTCTTTGGATGCTTTGCACTTGCAAGAGAGTTACTCCATCTGCCATTCCTTAGTAGCTGTGTACTACATGAATGAAAAAGAAAGTTAATTGACTGAGGGCTATTAAAATCATCCTTTCAAGAAGCTTTGGGCCACTATGGTAAAGCTAGTAAATCCCCCAAATCTTCCAAGTCCTCTAAGTTTTCATCATTGGAACAGAGACTTGTGGATCAGATAAAATCAAAAAAACCTTTGACGTCGGCTCCACAACCTTCGGAGCCGAGCGTCCGTCTTATCCTTTCGGAGCCGGTCCCCAGTCTTGGAACTGGTCTCCGCAGTACTGAAGTCACCAGTTTTACAATCGGTACCATCCTCAATAAGCCTTTCTGATTTGGATGTGGATTGTGTGGTGCAGAAGTTGTTACAGGGACCAGCGTTTGCAAAATTTTTATCGGTTCTGACCCAAGTAGTCTCGGAACCGAAAACTGTTCCTTCATCTACTTCATTTCCTCCTTCGAGCCATACCGGTCTATTGGAGCTGGAGGAGTTGGACCTGATGATTGTGGAGCCCTCGGAACCAATGCCTGCTCCAGTGCCATTGGTTCCAATTACACAAACTTCCTCTGTGCCCATTGAGGAGTCTAGGAGCTGGAACTCGCCGGTCGGGTCCGGGGAAGATGGTCAGACCGACCTTTCAGTTCGGACTTTGCCTCTTGGGGCTTCGGCTCAGATGAGTTCGGCTCCTACCACTAGATTGGAGCCCACTATTTCGGTGCCGAGGGAATCATCTGTTTCTTCGAATCCAGCAGTTTCTTCCCACTGGAGCAGAGGTGCTTTTTAGGCCATGAGGAGAGTAATGTCTCCCAGGACATCCACAACTTCAGGACCAACTGCCTCTTCCCTAAAAGTGTCTGTGTCTACTTCTGCCTCACAGATCCCATTGAAGCGTAGAGACCCTGAGCCTCAGGAAGCCCCACTGGGTGGTCCCTGCTCTTCCGAGACCTCACCAGAAGCTTCCACTGATGAGGTTCCCAGGAAGAGAATTTGCAAGAGGAAGCATCTGGACTCCCCAGAGTAGTCCATCACATCTGACACTGACTTAGATGAATCAGAAGGGTCCCCCTCTGAAGATATCTCATTTGCAGATATCTTGGAAATCCTAAAGCAGAGGGGTGGCTAGAAGCTCACCAACCCTACTGAGGATTAGTCACTCCTCCTGAAAGCTTTTGGGTCTCAGCCCTCCACCTCTTGGGTGTCTCTGCCCTTTGCTAAGCTTATGGAGCTGGTCTCACGAAGGGTGTGGAAGTCTCTGGACACCATGGAGCCTGTCCCTAGGAGGCCCAATAAATTTATTTCTGCCCCTCACGATAAGATCTTTCTCACTAAGGGAGTGCCTGTTGATGCCATGGTGATGGCGACAGCCACCAAAAAGGAGATGTTGGAAACTTCTTCCTCTGTCCATCCTCCTAACAGAGACTCTAGGAACATAGATAGATATGGGAAGTGCATGTTTAGTTCAGTGACTTTTGCCATGTGTTCACTGAACTACCCCACACATTTCACATGACAGCAAAAAGACCTCCTAAAAGAGCTTGGAGATGCTCTACAGGACACGGTAGCTGAGGGAGCTACAGACAAGGTTGCGTCCCAGCTTGCTGCCCTTAATTCCATAGTAAACTCTTCCATGCATCTGATTTCATATGTGGCTGATGGAATGGGTAGGGCAGCGGGTACAGGAATTGCCCTTAGGAGACACTTCTGCATGCATTTATGTTCCTTTGCGGAGCCCTTTAAGTCATCCTTTGTCAACACCCCTTTTGATGGCTCGTCTCTTTTCAGGCCCAAAGTTGAGGAAACTCTGACCAGGTGTGAGCAGGAAGGAAAGACTCTGTCTGCCGTCGGAGTCTGTTTTTCCACCCCTACTAGACCCTTGTCCCAAGGGTCAAAAGGGAGGAAAGATGTGGTTCTGAAAAGCCCAAGGAGCCTTTCTGGACACGTGGTAAACCCCCCTCCAGGGGCAGAGGAGGGGGCAGTAATGGAAGACGCTGCCCTTGCAGCAGTGTGGGTTCACAAAACCAGGGTGATAGAGACCAGTTCTTTGGGAAGGCCTACCAGCGCTCCTGAAAGGAGGCCCTACTGTCCTACTCTGGAGGCAGTCGGGGGTCACTTATCTTTGTATCCAGACGCCTGGGTAAAAATAAAGAATGACAACTGGGTACAAAGCATTATTTCCCAATGACATTTTATTCCCTTCGCCACTCCTCCCCCTTTGATAACAAAAATCCCGGACGTTCCACCCAGTTACAGGGAACAAGAGACCTATTTTGAACCTAAGCAGACTAAACAGATCTGCCAAGAAGTAATCCCAAGTTAAACACTACCAGGCAGCAATGACACCAATGTAGTTCAGTCAATCTTTTATTCTATTCTTTATTTACTAGTTTTTCAGTGAACTTTCTTTAGTTAGATCTGTCAAGAAGGAGAAGTTCAGGATGGTCACGCTACAGTCGATACTTCCCTTCTTAGGGAAAGACAATTGGATGTGCTTGATAGATCTCCAGGATGTGTACTGCCACATAAAAATGGCTAGACCATCAGTGGATCTTCTGCGCTTCTGGCTGGGAGCCAATCACTACCAGTTTTGAGCCCTGCCCTTTGGCCTCACTACAGCCTCCAGAGTGTTCACCATATGTGTGGCAGTGGTCACGGCTCACCTGAGACGTTTGGGATTCCAGGTGTTTCCGTACTTAGACTATTGGCTCCTCATCGCCACCACCAGGCATCAGCTTATACAAGCCAGGGACACAACACTTACTCTTTGCAATCAACTGAGAATTACCATAAACTAAGAAAAATCTGCCTTGTCGCCATCGTAGCATATCTGTTCACCACCACCACCACTTTAAAACTTCCTTTAGAAAGGATATCAGTACTTCATCAGCAAATTCTAAATGTCATTTCCCGAGACAAGGTGCCAGCCTCAGAAGTGCTAAAATTGTTGGGTATGATGGCAGCTGCAATAATAGTAATTACTTTGGGTCGTATGCACATGCAGATTCTACAATGGATTCTGTTGACACGATGGTCTTAAGAGCTCCCAATGTCACATCTCATTATTCTAACAGACATATGCAGAAAGGATCTTCGGTGGTGGTTGACCTCTGTCCAAGTAACAATAGGTCGTCCTTGTATCCTGTGCTCACTATCGGCCATGGTGACCACGGATGCTTTCCTGATCGGGTGGGGCGGCATTTTCAGGGAAGAACAGCCCAAGGCACATGGACCGAACAAGAGACATCTGCATATCAATGTCCTGAAGATGAGCGGTACTCTTGGCATTGTAATACTTTCAGGACTCTCTCCCTCTGGGGACAATTGCAATTCAGACGGACAACATGTCGGTAGTCTGGTACTTGAACAAACAAGGAGGAACCAGGTCATATTTCCTTTGTCGAGAGGCCCTAAGAGTATGGCAGTGGGCTAAATCCACCCAGCGCTTTCTGATAGCAACACACATCCTGGGGAAATCCAATGTGATTGCAAACAAACTGAGCAGGGCAATTTTGTTGCCTCACAAGTGGTCCCTCAAAAAAGAAATAGCGGAAAGAATTCCGCAAATGGGGCCAGCCTTGCTGCGATCTCTTGCATCCCCCATGAACACAAAATGCAGTAGCTACTTTGCCCTGATTCCCCCTACAGGAGATTCCACAAGAGATACATTCATACACGATTGGCCTCCAGGTCTCCTTTATGCATTTCCAGCAATTCCCCTGATACCCAAAGTATTGCAGAAAACCAAAGCCCTGAGAAGGACCATCATTCTAATAGCCCCTCATTGGCCTCATCAGATTTGGTTCCCCTTCCTTTGACCTCATCTGTTGGAAGATCCTTGGATTCTAGACCCAGTTCCGGACCTTCTGATACACTCTTCATCCCTCTCTTCAGTCCCTAAAATTGACAGCTTGGCTGCTCCAATTCCCAACATAGGCAGGTTCCATAACCTCTCAAACGAAACACAACTTAATATCTTCTCATAAATCCTCTACTAGGAAGTTGTACCTCAGCAAATGGAAGAGATTTTCCATATGGGCTTCTCAGAATAACATTGACCCTTACCAAGCCTGTATTTCCTCTGTATTAGAATTTTTGACTGTACTTTTCAACAAAGGAGCAGCGGTAGCTACAATTCATGTGCAGCTTGCTGCCATCTCTAATTTTCATCTTGGTACTGAGGGCTTTAACATAATGTCACACAAGCTATCCAAAGCCTTTCTCAAAGGGACTTTCCACCTTAGACCACCAGGTAAACCCCTCATACCCCCTGGAACCTAAATTTTATGCTCTCGCACATTATTCTCCCACCATTTGAGCCAGCTTCTTCATGCGATTTGAAATTTTTGTCTTGGAAGACTATCTTTTTAGTAGCCATCACGTCTGCTCGAAGAGTCTCAGAACTACAAGCCTTGTCCATAAAACCTCCGTAACGACAGAGTTTCAATGCGAACAAATCCTTCATTCATAGCTAAAGTTTGTACTGAAGCTAACCTTAACCAAACTATAGATTTACCAGTGTTTTTCTGTAAACATACAAACAATTTGGTGTATATGCTGCACAAACGATGTTTACAGACAGCTCCGATTTTACCAAGATAGAACCAAAGAATTCAGATCATCTGAACAACTTTTTGTTTCCTTTTCAGATTCTAGAAAATGTATGCTTGTGGCAAAAACAACCCTATCAAAATGGTTATCTGATTGCATCACTTTCACTTACTCAGCTGCCAATTTACCTCTATAACACAAAATTAAGGCTCATTCAACCAGAGCTGTGTCCACATCATCTGCATTTTCATCTAGGCTACAAATAGACCTTATTTGTGCAGCAGCCACTTGGTCAAAGCCTCATACCTTTATCAGTCATTACAAAGTCAATAGGGCCTCCAGGGACAGGGCCTCCTTTGGTTCTACTGTCCTGAGAAACATACTCCCATAAGCCACCCAAGAAAGATGGTGCTTGGGACACTACTCACCTGTAAGAATGAACAGCGAGATAGAACAACTTCACATAAAGAAGTTATGTACTCACCATGATGTTCTATGTGAGTTATTCATCTCGCCTTCATTCTTACTTCCCACCCTCCTACCCCCTCCAGGCTTTTTCAAGGACCGAGATTCATGTTTTATCCTAGTTGCTTTGTCTTTCCTATGGTTTTTACCTTAAAAAGTGACAGAATGGCATATGGTATTATTAGAGGCAGCAAACAAGATCTGAGGTAACTCGAGGTGTATCATGGGATAGGGACTTGGCCTCGAGCTGTTTGAAGACCTCGAACTTTGTAGTTGGCCGATTCGGAGCTGAGGATCACCTCTGAACCCATCTGTAAGAATGAAGGCGAGATGAGCAACTCACATGGAACGTTATGGTGAGTACATAACTTCTTTTTTTGCTGAATGGAGATCAACTGGCCTTGTAGCACTGCTGTCTATTACAGTGAGCCTAGCCCCCCCCGCCCCCCAGGATGGGCCCCCTCATGTGGTCCAACAGTGCTGGTAATCAAAGAAGGATTGTCTGAGCCTCAGGAAGGCCTTTATCCCTGTGCACCATGTTGCCAGCTAGACTTTATATATCTGTTTTCTGCACTCTTACCTGATAATTTGCATTTATCCCTCTCATAATAGTCCCCCTTCCCATTTTGTGAGGAATCACTAACTCTCTGACTGTTCTCACAGTCAGAGGATATGAGCCATGAACTTAACCGTGGGACTGTCCCTTCTTGTGTACCTTCTTTCCTCAAAAGGTCTGACAGCCTATTTCTTAGCTACAGCATTCATATTCATTATTTTTACTCTGTTTCCATACTAATCATTGAACTTAAAGTGGATGAGATTTCAAATCACCGCTTTCAGTTCACAGATATTCAGTTGTTAATTATTGTTTGCCATATTATGTCACTGCAGGAGCAGTTTCTGTTTACATTCTGGCACTAATACAACATGTGATCTTTTCTGTTTTCTCACTGCTGTGTGACAGTGCAGTTGGTATGATTAAGTAAGGGGTATGATGACAAAGCTCCTACATAGGGATGCACGAGGGTTTGCTCCTTGCCAAAATACATTTATTATTGTCTTGATGGGCAGAAGATTTTTTCTAGGTAGCATTTCTCCAGTGCCTGCCCTCTACAGCCCCCCCTGTCCAGTAATACCTGAGTTTGTTCATTCCTCTGTGATGGGGAGTGAGAGTCCACTGGACTGGGTATCATCATTCAGGCAATCATGCAGATTTTGTTCCCTTCCAGTTATTTGGGCTATGATAGTATAGTATGATGTCCTTAACTCCTGATGGGATGAGTGAATTGCACCTCTGTGGGACCTTCAGTGCGTTCTTGTGATGCCACATGTTCTTGCATGTCCTTGCATGGCCAGTGTAAAAGCTACAACTCATTGGTGACTTTCCTGATTCCAATATCTAATCCCAGGCCACATCTTTTGCATCCTGACCACTCCTCTGAAGGAACTGGTACATTCTGCAGCAAGCTCCACCCTGCTTACCCAGTACTTACCTCAGGAAAGACACACCCATTCCTCTTTGGCAGCTCTGTCAACAAGTCAAGCCACTAACTGATCACAGATCGCTTGAGCTGTAGACTGTTTTTTATACCTGTGCATCAGAAGAGTTACTGGCTGAAGCTTTGGTCATATTTTTTCATCTGGTGGAGGCTCCATCTGTTTGTAATCCAAGGAAAGAAATGTTTCCTTATTTGTTTAAACATTTAACATTTCTAGATGCTCATCAGTAAAGTGTACAAAAGGGAAAAAGGTAGTAGTAGTAATAGCAGTGTTCTTATTACTGCATATTATCACTTTGTGTGACCACTCAGTGTCATTGTCACCTTGCAGGCTTCTTTTTCACTCAGGACAGTTCCTTGATTTTTACTTACTTATCTTTTTGGACCTTCCTGCCTTGAGTATTTCTGCTCATTTCATTGTTTGCTGTGGCTTTGGTGCTGTCTGATGGTTCACAATGCAAAATCTCCCTTATCCAGCCTCCATACGTCTCCCAGGTCATCCCTTCCTCTTTCTGTCCTTTGTATGCCATCCATCTTGTTATCCAGTACTCGTACTTCCCTCTGATCTACATCTTGAGTTTGTGGCATGCTGACTCTAGCACTGCCTACTACTTTGATGTTTGCCACTCTGTTGTCAAGTCTTAATTTTCGACCTCTGCAGAGTGCTCCCTTTTTATTGGATGAAACCTTCCTTGGGGTCAGTGCCCGACTGGCTTGACACTTTTACTGTTTTGCCATTTCATAAAACTGGCCTTTGATTTTCCATTATGGGTCCTGTAGTAATGCTTTTTGATTGATGCCTGTAACCTCCACCTATCAAAATCCCAAGTATGTGTTGGGGGCAATGAATTGTGGTGACAGGCTGAGTAGCAGGATTACCAGATGGTGAAAGAGGAGGAGGAGGAGAGTCATAGTCAAGGGAGACCTTAATCTTCCAGGAATTGTCTGGAAGGTGCTAACGTCTTGGCTAAGAAGGCATCCTATACTAGTAGAAGCTTTGATAGTCATGCTTTCAGCTGGGCCTGAACAAAGAGTGAGATCTTAACTAGGAAAAAGAATATTATTACACTAGTCCTACCTGGAAACTACAGACAAATAAGTCTCACTAGTCTTGTATGTAAAGCCATGGAAAGAATTAACATGGAGATGATCAATATTGTAGCTATGTAGTAAACCTCCAGACACTGGACTGAATCCACTTTGGTTTTGTCAAGGGAAGATCATGTCTACTCAACCTGGTGGACTCCTTTGAGAAGGTCACCAAAGCAATGGATGAGGGCAGAATCATTGCCAAGGCATTTGACACAATACCCCACTCGGGCATGGTTGACAAACTCAAGAGGTTAGGTACAAATCCGTATGTCACCCGGTGAATAGCCAACTGGCTCATAGACAGGACCCAGGAAGTTAGAATTGGGGAGTCCACTTCTACAAAGAGGCCAGTCACAAGTGGAGTCCCTCAGGGATCAGTCCTTGGACCTCTCCTTTTTGGTATTTATTTCTCAGAAGTCAAGGCCAATGTCAGTGGTCTCTGGTTGACTAAATTTGCAGATGATTGCAAATTAGGAGCTGTCATTGAATCTCAGTTTGACACAAATGTTCTCCAGGAGGGGCTTACTCAGACAAACAACTGGTGTCAGAGACATGGACTAAAACTAAATGCGAAGAAATGCATAATAGTATCCTTTGGGAAGTTATCCATCCCTGGTAACTATCATATTGACAACACACCCCTTAGAGTTGACCCAGTAGTCAGGGACTTGGGGACACACACAGATAGTAATCTAGCCTTTGATTATGACGTGTTTACAGTGGTGAGGAAATCATTCGATGTAGCGCAACTTATAAACAGAGGTGTGGCATCCAAGTCCAAGGAAGTCATTGTTCCACTGTATTCGGCATTCATCAGACCTATTATTGAGTACAGTGCCCCCTTTGGTATGTACCTAACCAGGCATATCCAACAACTGGAACATGTACAGAGGTTCCTCACTAAAAGAATACAGGCATAAATAATGTGTCCTATGCAGACCGCCTCAGGGCCCTATCCCTGTATTCTTCCTCCTATAGGCTTTTGAGGGGAGATCTATGCCTGGCATACAGGGCTTTGTCAGACCCTATCGTGATGGACCTCCTGCATATCCACAAAACAAGCAGTGCCAGAATTACCCATTCTAAAGACTTAAACCTTGCCTGTGAATAAATAGGATCTGCTGGAGAGTTAAGTATGTATCCCAAAGACTACCCTGTGTATGGAACAGACTCCCCATCCATGTGAAGCAGAGTTCCTCCCTAATCCAATTTAAGTTCAACTTGGACAATTGGATGGGAAATCAGAAATTCATCCCTGGTTTGGCACCTATGTCTCTGTTGCAAACAGTTACACTTCTCAAGGGTATCAGAAGATTTGAGATGCATGGCTAGGCCTAGAAAGGGCCTTGTGGTCGTTAGCCTAGTAAATGGCTATAAACCTACAAACCTGATATGAATTGGATGTCAGTGGTTGAGGTAAGAGAACCCCTGAACAGTAGTAATCATTTAATGGTGAAATTTATCTTTTGTATGCTTTGTTTAGTACGTTAGCCCTTCTGGCCAAATTCCATTTGCAAAGAGGGCTTGGGGTGTAAAGCTTCACATGTAGACTGGACATTTAATCACATACCAACTATATATTTAAATGCATGAGAACAGTGCACATACATGCACACAAATGCAATTGGCAATCTGGAATTTCAGTACAGAAGTATTCAGTATTACCAAGTACTTAAGAATGCAGATTGGTTTAGATAGACATGATTTCCAAGATTATCTCTAGGTGTAGCAGGTGTACACTAAGAGGTAAACTGCAGTAAAAAATGACTAAGTAATAATTTATTTTCATTACTTCCCATACAAGATAGTCAGAAATTTGACCAACAAAAGTCTAGGCAATGCCATATTTTAGACTTCTGTTTTTGCTTATAAATCAATGCCTTAAAAAGTGGGAAGAGTCTGATTTGCTTTGAATGTGCTATGCTTCTGTAGGAAGAGTATTTCACATAATAGGTAATGCATGATTCATTGCTCAGTCTCCTGCTTTAGTGGATGTTTCTGGAGCTCATAACTTGCTGCACACTTTATGACTATAGTTAATAAATCGGTCTTATGCCAGTTTAGCACAGAAGCTAAGTTAGAGAACAGCTGTTTGTATGGAAGTTTATAACCAAGGAAAAGTTGAGACCTTTTCAGTTTATTAAGCTCATCTACCTAGTATTGGTACCATACATTGACGACTAACAGGAGGAGTCATAGTCACAAAGCGTGATATTCAATTATGAGGTCTCATCTACCTAGTATTAATTGTTGGCCTACACTGGTGACTAACAGGAGGAATCTGTGCCACAAAGCATGATATTCAGTTTTGAGGTCTGATCATTTTTTGAGCAAGTTGTCGTATACATGTGGAAACAGAGTAATTCTGGGATTAGAATCATCTGTGCAGTGGTTATTGTAGTATCAGAAGTTAGCTAGTGGCTAATGTGATGCCTCCCTTAGTTTTTGATTTACCTATGTACTTAAAAATTTTGCACTTTCCAGATATGTAGCTGCACTGCTGGTGTAGTGAGAGGTTTCACCACGTGTTTTTCCAGATAGCTTACCTTTGATTGTATGCTGTTTGGGAAGTAGATTATTGTTACTGAATCTGATAAAAACACTTGAAATCTAATTGTAGGGTGTGGATTAAGAATGTAGGATTTTTGTTCTTCACAAAAAGAGTGAAATTTTCCATGTACTGTATATTGTATGTGTTTGCTTATTTATTTAATTTAATCTAATTTAACTTAACTAAATTTAATTTAATTTCATACCACTTGTTAACAGTAAGTGCCCTAGATGTCCTTCAAGAATGCAACTGCAGTCCTGACATATGGGTTGTCCTGCCTCAGGCAGCCCTTCGGTCGGCCAGATTCCAAAGTCTGGGTCAGGCGTCGGCCGATGTCGCCTCCTCCCCGACATCAGAGCGGCTGGAGTATAAAGGCATCAGCTGACGCCATCTTCTCCAGTCTTTCTTGCCGTGCGGTGCCCGAAACAGAAGCAGTTCGCAAGTGCCGGTCGGTAAGCTCCTGTGTTTTCAGTTACCGAAGTCATCTAAAAGCTAAGTACCCCGTTGGGGAACATTTTTTCTTGCCTCAGCCGATGTCAGAAAAAATTGAGAAAGTTAATAATTGTTTGTCTTGTGGTAAACAAATACCTCATAAGGACTTCCATTCTTACTGCCTCCCTTGCCTGGGCCCAGACCACGACGTCTCAGCCTGTGCTGCCTGTGCTTGCTTTAATAAGCGCACTCTCAGGCGCTGGGCAGAATTTGCCGAAGACTTTTGTGGTGAATCCTACGCTTACAACATGCCGTCGGAACAACCGACAGCACAAACTTCCAAAAAACGAAAGGACCGGGACTGACATCCTCGGCCCGCGTCTTCCACCGATATAACGCCTAAGCCCTCCGCGAGTGCTTCGGTCCCTTTGGAAGCGGTAATTCAACCGCTCCAGGCCGACGACACCGCGTTAACTTGTCCCTCGGTCTCGGAGACTACACCGGTGCCGGTTGTTGATTTTCCTCCGGAAACCGAAGTTCTGGATCTACCCGACACCATTCCCGTGGACAAAGTTACCCCTGCACGTGGGGCAGCTAGGCCTCCTGTATCCATGTCAATCAAGGCCTTTGCACGTGCTAAGGCCGCCAGCCAGGCCAAGGCCCATCCTAAACCTACTTCTCAGGCCCCTTCTTCTGACAGACAGATCATGTCTCTGGCTGCAGATCTAATCTCTCTTATTAGGGGGTCTCAGCCTCACCCAGACAGAGGTTCTCAGCCGCCTGCAGAAAAAAGGCCTAGAACTGAGCAGGCAGACAACCTCTCTTCAGATGAAGCCTCTGGGGATTCAGAACATTCAGATACCCAAGAAGAATCCTTCCAGGCCTATGAGGACTCTGATGCTGAGGAATCTATTCCCTCTGCCTCTCCTCCAGAGGATTTTTCTTTCGGTGAAGTCCTCCACTCCATGAGGGAACATTTTAAGTGGCAGGGTCAGGAATTTTCTGATTCTAGGAAAAGGCTACGTACCTTCCTTAAGTTACCCCAGCACAGACCTTTAGCTATCCCTCCAGTTTTGGATGTCCTGGATGATGTTTTCTCAATCCAGTGCTTCCCTGATTCTCTCCCTCCTGCTCCTGTCAAGCCAGACAGATATTACAGGGTCCCTGACACTCACAAGCATCTCTTTAAGGCCCACTCTGTGGATCTGGAAACTATTTCACAGGGCCCCAAAGGAGTGGCTACCTCCTCAGCCAAGAATCCACTACCAGCTGACAGGGAAGCAAGGTCCCTGGAGAGATGGGGTAAAAAAGTTTATACCTCTTCCACCCTTGCCATGAGGTCACTTAACTGCCTTTTTCATATGTTTCAGTACCAGGATTATTTACTGGATGATTTGCAGAAAAAGATAGCCTCTCCTGAGCCTATAGATAGAAAGGCATTGCAGGATTTGGTTCATAATACTCAGCAGGTTAGTAATCATTTCTTTCAGTGTGGTTATGATGCATTGGAGGTTTCATGTAGGGCAGCTATGACAGGGACTGTTATACGTAGACATGCTTGGTTGAAAGAACAGCCACTGCCGGATCATGTTAAAGTAAAGCTCCTGGACGCACCTCTGGATAAACAGAAGCTTTTTGGTGCTAATGCTCAGGATGCGTTGAAATCTATTGAGGAGAAGGCAAAATCAGTACAGACAGTAAAGGATTTCCTCCAGGTTCAGCCACCAAGGTTCAGCAGGAATTGGCCTTCAAAGAATTGGTCATTTCCAGACTCTGACAAGTTTCAAAGGGGAAAGAACAGGCGTGCACGAGGTAGAGGGCAATACCGAGGCTCCTACAGGGGATGCCAATGGCAACCACAAAATCAGAGAAGTGGCACAGGTAGTTCACCTGCACCACAGGGACAATCACAATGACTTACCTTTCACTCCACCTACCAAGGCTCAAAGAGAAGCACCTCTAGGTGGAAAATTAACTCTATTCTCAAAAAACTGGCACATTATAACAAAGGACAATTGGATTCTGGACATAATAGACAGAGGTTACAGGTTCTACTTCCATACCTTACCAACGGGACAAGGCATGCCAAACCTGCCACAAAATCAAAGGGCAGAGGCACTCATAGAAGTCTCAAAGCTGTTACAAATAAAAGCAATAGAAGGTTCCTCCTCAGGAACAAGGCCAGGGATTTTATTCAAGACTGTTCCTTGTTCCAAGAAAAGAAAAACAATGGAGGCCTATATTGGACTTGTCCGTTCTAAATACTTTTCTCATGGTGCCAAAATTCAAGATGCTGACGTTACAGCAACTTCTTCCCATGCTGGACAAGGGGTCTTGGCTGGTTACTCTGGACCTCAAGGAGGCATACCTGCATGTCCCTATCAGACACAGTTGCAGAAGATACCTCAGATTTCTTGCAGGAACAGAGCACTATCAATTCTCAGCATTGCCGTTTGGCTTATCTACTGTGCCCAGAGTATTCACGAAATGCCTGGCATCAGTAGTGGCACATTGCAGACTCCAGGGGATTCAAATATACCCTTACCTGGACGACTGCCTAATACAAGCAGACAGCAAACAGACCTTGATAAAACACTTGGATTACGTCATTCAATTGCTGCAGGCTTTGGGATACACAGTCAACATTCAAAAATCAAGATTACTGCCATCCCAAGAGATTCTAGGAGCAAAACTGGACACACAGCTACAAATGGCTTTCCTCACAGAGGAGAAACAAGAGCATTTAACAGCTTACTTCAAAGGCCAAGCAAAATCAACCCACCTGACCACAAGGAAGACCCTGCAGGCCCTGGGGTTCATGGCATCTTGCATTCTTCTAATCCCTCTGGCAAGACTACACATGAGAAAGCTGCAATGGTACCTAAAAAGCTTGTGGTCGCAACACAGCCACAACCTAGAAGACATAATACCACTCATACCATGCCTGCAAAGGGAATTTTTGTGGTGGGCTCAAGCAAGTCACTTAAACGAAGGCACGCTTTTCAACAAATCTCCAACAAGTCAAACTATTACAACAGACGCCTCAGACCATGGATGGGGGGCGCACATGGACGGCAAATGCATTCAAGGGCAATGGACTCCCATGGAGATGCATCAGCACATAAATCAAAAAGAGATGTTGGCAGTGATACATGCAATAGAAGCCTTTGGAAAATCTCTTCAGCAAGGTCATCTACTAATAAGGACAGACAACACCACTGTCATGTGGTACATAAACAAACAAGGGGGCACTCATTCCTACCCCCTCTGCAGACTAACAATGATTCTTTGGGAAAAGTCCCTGAAACTGAACATCTACTTGCAATCCCAGTTTGTTCCGGGCAAGGACAATGTTCTGGCAGACAGGTTGAGCAGAAATTTCTTGCATCCACACGAATGGATGGTACACCCACGCATTTTCTCACAAATAACATCTGCATGGGGAAGACCAGACATAGACCTCTTTGCATCTCATCTCAATCATCACCTGGAAAGGTTCTGCACAAGGATACACCATCCTCTAGCTTGGAGAACGGATGCTCTTTCCTTCAGCTGGAATGCTCTAACAATTTATGCATTCCCTCCTCTACCTTTGCTCACCAAGGTGTTACTGAAGATCAAGGCAGAACAACCAAGAGGAATCTTGATAGCTCCAGACTGGCCAAGGCAACACTGGTATCCACTACTACTGAGCATAACTCACACCAAACCGTGGCCCTTGCCTCAATGGCCTCTGCTCCTGACTCAACACAGTTACAAGACTGTTCATCAGAACCTGCAAACCTTAAAGCTGACAGCTTGGAGAGTTCCATGACTGAGACCCATGACTCCCTCTCCGAAAAAGTTCAGGAAATTTTGCTGGAGGCACGCAGACCTTCCACCAGAAAAACCTATTCGGCCAAATGGAAGAGATTCACCATCTGGAATGTCAACAAGGGCCAGGATGCATCACTGATGAACATACCTCAGATATTAGAATACTTGGCAGAAATGTTTCACAGTGGCCTCTCATACTCTTCCATCAAAATCCACACTTCAGCTATCTCAGCACATTACAACTGTGATCCTTCATTCATGCCTAAGGTGATATCCAGAGTGTCTCTAAACCAAGCAATTCACCTGCCTACCTTCTTTCCTAACCCTCAAAATAAAGGGGAAAAGCTGCTGCATACTTTAGACATTCACAGACAACTACGCTACTACTTGGACAGAACAAAGTCCACCAGGAAGTCTGACCAACTGTTTGTAGCCTATGCTGCTGGAGTGCAAGGAAAAGCAGTCACCAAACAATCTATCTCAAAATGGATTGGACACTGCATCAGATTCTGTTATTCTTTTCATGGAAAAAGTGTGCCAGCTAATATTAGACCACACTCCACCAGAGCTATGGCCACATCCACAGCTTTTCTAAGAGGAGTGGCTACAAAAGATATTCTAGAGGCTGCTACATGGAGCTCCGTGCATACATTTACCAAACACTACAACCTGCCATTATACTCAAGATCCCGAGCAGGCTTTGCCCGGCAGTCCTGCAGGGCCTTCTAGCTACACCATCTCTTGCTTAGTCCTACCACCCCCAGCTTGGCTATGGTATTCAACCCATATGTCAGGACTGCAGTTGCATTCTTGAAGGATATAGTACAGTTTTGTACCTACCATAAAGGTAGATGTCCGATAGATATGCAACAGGTTTTCCCTCCCTCCTACCCCTCTGTTTTTTCCCTTTTGGGTCCCTTCTCCCCTTACCTATCAGCTGGGGTTATATATTATGGTGTATCTGTTTATTACTGTTGTGCATGTCTGGTTTTATCTGTTTATCCATTCACAAAATTTAGCCTTCCTTGGAGGGCACCTGGCATCTGGGGCAAGAAACACTGAAGAAGATGGCGTCGGCTGATGCCTTTATACTCCAGCAGGGAGGAGGCGACATCGGCCGACGCCAGACCCAGACTTTGGAATCTGGCCGACCGAAGGGCTGCCTGAGGCAGGACAACCCATATGTCAGGACTGCAGTTGCATATCTATCTGACATCTACATTTATGGTAGGTACAAAACTGTACTTTCCAGCAAATGAACCATTTTCTCCCACAACTGGAACCATCAGGCAAATAATAGATATTCATAGCAAATACAAGCATTACAGTCAGTTATACATAAATGCAATATATAAACAAGAAAGAAAAATGAAGTATATAAACAAGGCAGGCTATAACTTAATGCAGTATACAAACAAGGCAGAATTTAACTTGCATAGAGACATATTGTACAGTGTTTTACAGTAAGCTGCATTTTTTTCAAAAATAAAAAAGCACAAATTATTTTAATAGTATCATAGTATATTTGCAAATGCAGTTTCATAGATAATGTTCAAAAGGTTTTAAGCTTATATATAATTTGACCATGTAACCAATATGCTTGGAAATGACTTATCCTGGATTCCTTAAACAGTTACAATTAAACAGCCAGGTGTGTTTTCAGTTGTTTTTTTGAAAATGAACCAATTTGCCAATATTTTGAACTTGTTTGAGATAAAACATTCCAAGTGGTACTAGCTACTATAGTATATGTTTTCTCCGCAGCTGCTATTGTGTAAGATAGCCCTTGTAGTTGAGAGTTATCTGGAAATCTTAGATGTAGCTGAAACATATTATGAATAGTTTCCCAGTGGTGGTCAGTAGTAACCGTTTAACAGTTTGAACATTAAATTGGCATGCAAAATGTGGTTCTGGCTTCAAGAAGCACCATTTAGCTTATTGTATAGTGGTACAGTGATGCCTGTTGCGGGCAAGGTGGATAAGCTTCAGGAGACCAGTATTATGTGGTGATTGCACTACTCAGTCTGTGCAGAAGTACATGTAATGCAATTGTGCGACTTGTCTCCATCATCAAAAAATGTGATATATTGTATGAAACTTTCAGTTGGTTCAGTACTGCCCTAATTTTTATTTCCTTGTATTTGTAAAGAAAGTGTTTGGGGTGAGTTTTAGGTTGGTATTTTTGATGGCTAATAACAGAAATTTCTGTATTTTCAGGATACCTAATTGATAATGGCTTGATATCTGCAAGTTTTTGTGCGTATAAAACATCATAACTGTAACTGTGAGTGTTTGTGGAAAGTTTGTTAATCAATTCTGAACAATATTGAAGTCATTTTGTAGCATTAGGTTTAATTGTGCAGAGGATTTATAAATCCATAGAAGCACCAAATCACCATAATATGGCATATGTTCTGAGTTTGGAAGACTGAACAGCAAGCAGTTAATGAATAGTAAGAATAACAATGGTCCCAGTACTCACCCTCATGGTATCCCTTTGAGGCAGTACCAGCATCAGATGTTTTACTGTTTGCTTGTACAATCTGAAAAATATGGATTGAGCAATTGTAGCATTTTTGTAGAAAAACGCTTTTATTTAGGTTTTCTAGAAGCAAGGCATGATCTACATTTTTGAATGCACACTTGAGGCCTAAAAACATAGATTCTAAAGTCACCTTTTTTCTGTCAAGTAGTAATTTGCTGTGATGATGTTGTATTTGAGTCAAAACACATGTTGTCTTTTAGAAAGTATATCATGTTTGGTGATGCAGTCCAGAATTTGCTCTCAAACCAGTTTTTTCAAGAATGTTGGTGACTTGGCAAGTATCTTAAATGGGCCTGTAATAATTTGCAGATTTAGGGTGAGGAACGTTTGGTAGTGGTGTAGTAAGTGAATGCGTAAAACTAGTATGTATAATTTTTCTCGTTAGTATCAAATGATATATGTGTAACGGGTCTTCTTAAGATGGATTGACATACATGCACCAATTTAGGGAAAGGTTGCAAAAATGTGGATTATTAGTTGAAGAGTACATCATTAAATAATTTTTGACAGTTTTCTGACATTTGTAAAGAGAAGATGTGTGTATTGTAGATGTTGATTCAGGGGTACTGTGGATGTTGGTGGGTCAGTATTACATTTGTTGCTTGTTTGTGCTGGGGTAGGAGTGAGATCTTTCATCTCATTTAGGTTACTACAGCATGACAGAATTTGCTTGATGCTACAGGAAATACTATATCACTTTGAAGTTACTTAATAGTGTTAAAAATAGTATTGCATTGTCCAGCTGTTGTTGGCACTGCATAATGTATAAAGATTTGTCAGTAGTAATAGCTATCCTAATTACTCATCTTAGATGTTTCAATAGGTGAAGTTTTGCTTTGTCTATAGGACCGGTTTTCAATTTAGCCCATGCCTAGTCTTGTGTTGCTAAGTTTTTGCTCGAGTTCCCTAGTAACCCTTGGTAATACATCTCAATCTGATAGGGCAAAGTCTGTCAGTAGTAGTAGTTGAAAATTGTAGAAGGTAATGAGGGCTACTATGGGATCGTCTGAGTGCTAGTCTGATGTTCATTTGTTGTAGTTCTGATAGTAGAATTTCATCTGCAGTATTGGATAAATTTACAGTAATGATTTGCATAATAGTTTGGAAGCTTTAATTTCCATGTTGATAATAAAGGGCAGTGGTTACTGAGAGAAGGGGGAGAGGATATGTAAGGACTACAATTTTCTGGGATAGCAGCAATAAAAAAGTCAGTAACTGAGCTTTTGCCATTGTTGCTGTCGATTCTGATTCCTTTAGTCATCATTTGAGTCCATTGTTATGCTGTAGGACTCTCAGTGGTGGATTTGTACCTTGATGGCAGACAGTAAAGAATCCTAATATCTGTATATTATTCTTTGTTTGTGTAAGCAATGTTGATAGGTTATCTTGTGCACACGTTTAGAAGAAGGAGGGGGAAATGTACACTCTTGCCAGAGATATCTGGGTATGGCTCCCCACCACTGTTTGTGCAGTTATACATTTTGGTTGGTTATCTGTGGTGGAGTTGCATTAACTGTTAGTGTTGAGGGAGAGGTTTGCATTTTTACAAACTAATATTGTAACTCTGCCCCCCTACTCTAGGATTAGGTCTATTATCAACAAATATGTGGCAGTTCTTTTCAGTGAAAAAGGGAATATGTTTTCTTTTATCCATGATCCAGTAATTGCTATTACAGCTTCATAGGTAAGTAATAGGCTAGGTGCCCTTGTCAGACATTTTAAGCCTAACCAGTTTTCCCTTTTTGTGCTCGAAATAACCTATCCCATTTGATTAGAGATTGATCCTGCCCATCCCATGGTCAATAATTATATAGTACCCCTGATGGGAATAACTGGGATCGTTGACCATAGGTGTGTGTTTGCGTGCGTGCAAGTGTTAACACATGCGTTATTCTGCTTTAGAATGAGTTCCATTCCTAGGCTGTACTGCATTCCTTAGTTTACTTGTTGTTCCACCTGCTGTACATTCTCACTAGTTTCATTTTGAGGGTTGAGCAAAGCAATGTTACCTGTTATATATCTGTTAGTGCCTAACGAACATTATAGCTTAGTACTGCTATAACCATGGTAATATTTTGCTTAATCTGCTGTTTGCTTTTGCCCATTTGTACTACATAGGTTCGTAGGTTCATAGATTAGTACTAGGCTAACTGCCCATGTGGGCCATTTTAAGCTTAGCCAGTTAGGAACCATGTGAGAATCAAACCCTGCACCTTGTGTCTGTAAGGTAAATACCTTAACCCTTATGCCAGCCTCCCACCTGTAAAAGCACTACCAAGTCTTGAACCAAGGACCCTGTGCAAGGGTAGCAGTACTGGTGGGGAGGTGTCTTGTCATAGATTGGGTGATGAGCGGCATCCAGGATGTAGTAGCTTATTAACTGATTGCCAGAATTTTTGGGGTTTGGAGTGAGGATTGTTTAGTGGTATTTGGAAACAAGTTTTTTTTTTGTCAAGGGTGACCCTTTTTTAGTTAGGTTACAAAGCTCTCTGTAGGATTGAAGATCAGTGGAAGTTTTAGATTTTTTAAATTTTTTTCCATGCACTCTCTCTTGTTCATAAGTTTACAAGTGGGTGCTGTTAACCAGGGAGAAAACGGGTTTTGGTTCTTATTTTTCTGGTGGCGACTAGGGAGTTGTGTGTCTAGAAAGATATTGTTAAAGGCCAGGACAGCTTCCTTGAGGGGGAAGACCGTAGAGGAAGGACCAGTTTATCATAGAAAGTGAATAGTTGAGTGTGTCTGGGTTAAAGTTTGAGAACTTACGGCAGGCTTTTTATTGCTTGGTTTTGTATAGTTGGGGTGGGTGCCAAAGTATGAAGATGGGATGATGGTCACTTAGGGTATCAGGTAGGGGTGGAGGGGTTGTGATAGGAGCTGGGGTTGGAGGTAAGGACCCAGTCTAGTATGGAGCTAGAGTTGGTGTGTTTATTCAGAACAGTAGGGGCAGATATTAGCAGAGAGAAGCCATAGAAGTTAATGGAGGTGTTAGGGGAGTTGGTGTTAAGGACTTTCCAATCAATGTTAGCGTCACCCAAGATAACTGTTTCTTAAGCGATAGTTTGAGAGATCCAAGAGAGAATGAGCTCTAAGATAGGGATGTTGTTGCCTGGGGGGATGTAGATGGAAGGAATTGCTAGTTTTTTATGATTGTTCAGTTTACAGGTGATAATGTGTACTTCAGCTAGGTGCAAGTTTGGAAGTGTGATAGAAGGTGGAGAGAGATCTTATTAGAATATAGAATTGCTGTACCACTACCTTTTTTCTTAAGTCTATCTTGCCATAAGATGTTTTAGCAGGGGGGAGGATTCTGAGTCATATATATGGGACTTAAACTAAGTTTCACAGAGGATGAGAATGTCAGGAGTGTGTAGTGAGATCCAGGCATGCAATGGGGAGATTTTATTCATGATGCTTTGAATGTTCATAGGTGTTTTTGGTGGAAGAGGATGGGAAGATCTGTGATATAGTACTGGGGGTGGGGTTTAATGGGTGAGAGGGATGAGCAGAAAGGAGTTATGGTTTGGTTTAGGGTTGGGATGAATGTCTCCTCATAGTAGTAGATTCACAATGTTTAATTTGAGAGAAGAATAGCGTTTGTATTGGAGGTAGGGTTTTGGTTAAGATTGAAGTGGGAATGTGGGTGTTTGGAATACCTTGAGTCTATATAGGGTGGTGTCAGAGTGAAGAAAAATTAAAGTGGTTATAGGTAAGAGTAAGTGTTGAGTAGTTAGTTTGGGGGTAGGTTATGGTCGGTGAAAGGTGACACTGTGGGAGGGCACAGTGATATGAGGTAGCATAGCAGCTAAGGGTAAGAATGGGTGTAAGAAGCATAATAAGTAAGAAGCTGTTAGAATAATTTAGTTTTGGGAGAGACGTATTGAGGCAGCCTAAGGGTAATAAGTACTAGTTTTATAGGCTTGCTACTGTACAGGATACTGCTAACCAGCACTGCACTGTGAATAGCCTCACACAAATGCACCTAATTTATAGCAGACCAAAAAAAAAAAAAAGAACCAACTCCCATATATATATATATATATATATATATATAGCTTGTGTGTGTGTTAGAGAGACACACACAAGTGCACACATGACATAGTGGTATAGCCTCATATTAACTCTTTCTTTCCTGGTTTGATTCCTTACTGTAATGCTGTTTGTCCTGCATCCCATCCTTAGCTGTCCACTAC